>NC_072853.1:33727629-33775129 GCF_028858705.1 Grus americana | reverse complement strand
CAGCCCCCTGACTGTGCCTGCGTCCTTGCAATCCCGTTTTCCTCTCCTCTGCCCTTGTGTGCAGGTAGAGAATGAAATTAATTGATTATGTAACGAGGTGCTATCAAATTAACAAACTAGAAAAGATAAAGGCAGCTCTGTTTTCTGCAGTTTTTAATTATCCAAATAGGTCAACATTTTCAGGTAGGAATGCAATCTTTTCTTTCTTACCTGACAATGCCTCTTTATAGTTAGCAAATTGTCTGTATTCCAAGTATACGAGGAGGGCAAATTGGAATCAAATGCTCATGTGTGAGCAGCGTACTGTCAATCTGTTACCTAATGGTACAGATCCGTACTAAAAAGAGTTCTCAAACTTTGTTCAGCTCTCATGTTTCCTTTTTGACGTACCTAAATTGTCCCAGTGTTGTTCGCTGGGCGTATTTTCAAGTTAGGAATGCTGAGGCCTGGTACCAAAAGTAGCTGAATTAGTATAGATATGCTTATCCTAATTATTATATTGTAGATATACATACATTGACCTACCTCCAGCATCATTTAAAGGATATAACAAAACTACAATTAGTGCTGTGTAAGTTAATCTAGGCTTTTAAGTTACAAAAGCATTGCTGTTTTGTTATTTTATTGATCAACTTTCATGCCTTTGAAAATACAAATTCCAGAATGACATCATGCCCAGTAGGAGTAATTAAAGCTATCTGATGAGGGAATTTAGAAGTTGAAAGGGATGATTGTAATTGATCCTGATTCAATCCTATTACAGCTTTTTATAGTTTAAGCTCTAGAGAAAGCAAACTCCTTGTCAAGGCTTTATTTTACAGGTTCCTTTGTGTGTGCTATGCTTGCTGGTCTCTACTTTCCCTTTTAATTTTTTTTTTTTTCCTGTAGTAAATAATGAGCTGCCGCCTGAAATCCGGCTTGCCAGTGGTCAGCTAATGGGTGATGACCTGTCCCTCCTTACTGCAGGAGAGCTGTCACCTTATATCAGTGACCCAGCGCTGAAGCTATTCCAGTGTGCTGTTTGCAACAAATTCACCTCTGACAGCCTGGAGGCCCTAAGTGTGCATGTGAGCAGTGAACGTTCGCTCCCCGAAGAGGAGTGGAGGGCTGTAATTGGAGACATCTACCAGTGCAAGCTCTGTAACTACAACACCCAGCTCAAAGCAAACTTCCAGCTCCACTGCAAGACTGACAAACATATGCAGAAATATCAACTGGTGGCTCACATTAAAGAAGGGGGCAAAACTAATGAGTGGAGGCTGAAGTGTATTGCCATTGGCAACCCAGTTCACCTAAAATGTAACGCCTGTGACTACTACACCAACAGCGTGGATAAATTGCGCTTACATACTACCAATCACAGGCACGAGGCAGCCCTGAAACTGTACAAGGTAAGCCGGTGACAGCAACTGCAGTCGGCACCAAGTAGACTAGGCAATTAACTGTTTCAGTGCTAATCGAACGAGACTTTGATTAATCAGCAGAATAAATGTTTATTGAACATGCCTATAATCGACCAAAAACCATGCAGGCCGGTCAGGGAGGAGGGCTCCTGAGGAGTCGCGTTGATGCACCCGAGGGCCCGTTTGGGGTGCCTTTACTGTGAACACAGGGAACGTAAGGGTTTGGGGTTCTTTTTAAAAAGTTCTCTTGTAATAAATGACTAGAGGGGTTTTACATCTCTCAGAATCTTTTCGGACTTTGTCCACTACATTCTGATCAGAAGCTTGACGGAGATTAGCAATAACTATGATTTTTCCATACCGTGCGTAGGGAAGGAGATCACTTTCTGGCATAAGTATCTGTTTGCAACCGTAATCTATGACAGCCAAATTATTTTACATTGGTATTTTCAGTAAGCACATGCAATATGCCACATTATTACCAAGGATATTCAAAAAGTAAGCACTGTCATCCTTTTGTCTGCCCTTCTTTTCCAAGCCAGTAATGATTTTTCACAAACATGAAAGGGTGTGGTGTAGATAAATATGTTAGTAGAATGGCAACTATATTTTTATCTTTACTGGAAAAAACTATGTGGATATAATGAATATGTGGGAGTGATGAATACCATTTATTACACAACTTGTCATGACTTTTTCCAAACCCTAATTATGGGGTAACTTATTTTCTGCAGTGTGTTTACTGGATTGGCTTGATTGTCTTGGTTCATGTACAAAATATAACACATTCATTTCCAAGATGAATAACTTTGTAACTTATTAAAAACTTCTTTTGTCTAGGGGATATAAAAATTCAGGAAATATTGCAAACCATTAGTCACTGTAACAAGCTCTAAATATGATTAGAAAATCCATTTTGCAAGTGTTATCTATTGATTTATACTAGAAATCTGCGATAACTAAACTATCAGGAGTCATCTGCTGATTACAGCAACTATGCTGGTTTTCTAATCATGTTGAAAATGTGTACACACGGAACAAATACAGAAAAGCCCCAGCAGACCTCTGGTTTCAGCAAAAAATAATATTTTGCCGATGTTCAACCATGTTCAAATGGTTGTTCTGAGTTAACACAGGGTGCACAGACAGTAACATGAATTTTAATTTTACAACGTGATACTTGTAACCTTGGTGGATCTGCTCTGGACAAAAACAGCAGTAATACAATATCGGGTCTATTATATTGTTCCACAGTGCTGCCTGCTCTGCTAATTTAATCATATATTTTATTTAAATTGCATTTTTCCTTAACTCGCGGGAGGTGGGGTTTTTGCGCTTGTTTGCTGTTTCGTTAAAGATCCAAAGTCCCGTTTTGAAAAGTGCCCCAAGAGCTGGGAGTACAGTGACACAGCCCGCCTCAGCAGCAAAACTGCCTTCAGAAGTTCCTGCTCCCTTTCGTCTGTGAAGCGGTTCCTTGTGGAGCCATGCAGTAAATCAGGTTTTTTAAATGATCTGGGTTGAACGTAGCTGATCTCCATCTCTTTTTTGGAGTGTTAACCTGGATTATTTCAATGATCTGTTTTATAATGCCACCATTCAGACAGATGCTGCTGCAAACTGTGTCACAGGTAGGAATGACAGAATGGGAGATGGGAAAGCAGAAGGCTTTTCTCAGATGGCTTCACTGCCAAAGCTTTGGAGTCTATTGAAATAAGATGCCAGTTGCTCGTTCTTTAAATAAAGCCACAGGCATAGCTACGGAATTGCAAGGTACAAACCATCTACTCAAAACAGCACTGTCTCTTCACTCACTCAACCCAATCGCTAGAGAAATCTTGGTCAAATATTTCTGGGTTTGCAGCACGTCCTTCAAAACATTTGATTTAGTGTACTAAGGGAGCGAGTCCCTCATCACATCATCCTGCTCGTGAAGCTGCTTCTTTTCCAGATCCTGTTTTGTTAGATTAATTCAGTAGCGCCTGTGTGGTGCAGCTATCATACACGGCAAATCGCCATCACTAACATTTTAAGTTCAGTCTCTGAATCAGGGTGAAAGACATCCCAGTGGAGAAGAAATGCATGAGTTCTTAGACAGCCTCTAGGCTTCATGTCCTACAGAAGGACAATTGAAAGTGTACTGCTGGTAACCATAGGGTTGCAAGTCTCCTGCTACATGTATTTTTTAAGACCTGTCCCTAGGATTGCTAGGGAGAAGCTCAGCTTTTTAAAAAGTTTATGTCCCTCATGATTTCTTAGAGAAGCTTGGCAATTTGAACCCTGCTAGGCTTAACAACTCTCAGAAAGCAGATAGCATGTACATGTGCACACACTATTTTTATATAATCTCATTTTAAGGCTAATTTAAAGGAGAGGAATGCCTTATTTAAAGCATCAATTGGAGTATCAGTATTATTATTTTTTAGGATTTGGGGTTGGCAGTACTACAATGTGTCCCAAATAACCAAAATGTTCTGGATGTGTGTGCTTTATAACAGAATGTACCTCACCCAGAAAACTTTACTTTTAATTGTGGGTGTACAGTCAGGCCTCAAGGTGGTAATAAATGAGATTTTGAAAGTCTGTAAAGTTATCTGCTAACAGACTTGATAGTTTTGTCAGGTCTTGGTGAAGCTGTTGACACCAAGAGAGTTGTAAACTTTTTTCTCTTGATACATCAGTTAAACTTTTAGAGCACCTAAGGAAAAAAAGAACATTAATTTGTATGAATAATAGATATATGCCTTGGGAGCGATATCGAATATTCATGAATTGTGTTTATATTCAAGCAGCTCCTCTAACTCTTTTAAAATTAAGGTGCTGTGAATATGGTTTGGCAATAAAAACTGTAATACTAAAACCATCTGAAAGCACAGAAAAAGAATCTGTGGCTTTGTTCCTTTACTTTGTCAAGTACCTCAAAGTTTTTTCTTGAGTCATTTATATTTATTTAAATTTTATTGTTTTGTGAATTTTCTTTTTTTAAATGTTGCCATAACAGCTTGATTTCTCTTCCTGTGCTTAACTATTGATGGAATAAAAGGATGTCTTTTCATAATCGTAGCTTTTAAAGCAACCATGAGCATCAGAAGCTTCTCTTCTGAAGCTGTATAATTTTAGGCAGTATTAAAATGTCACTTTTAGAGTCAGGTTCTAAATGTGGCAAAGTGAAACCGTTAGCCGTTTTCTAAGTTATTTAAAAAAGAAGTGGCCTGATTGCTCCTTACAGAAGTGCAGTATTCAAATGGTGTTGGTAATGCGGCTGCTAGGAACCAGAACAAAGACAGCCTTACCCTGAGTGAACTCAGCTTGGGCTAAATGAATTTCCCAAAGACTTACATTTGGAATTGTGGAGCTCGATATTAGCAAATTAAACCACAGAAGAGTCGTAAGTCCTTCGCAGCATCCGTCAAGAAGCATTCAGTGACTCCACAAGTAAACAGAGAAAGCCTCTATAGCTACAGAGTACATTTCCATGCTGCAGGAGGAAGCGTTCGGCTTCTGCAGATTTGGGCAGCTGAGGCAGGACAGTGATCTACCCCTGTGGATATAAAGCATATATGGCTGGAACTGCTCCTAAGGAAGCCATTTTGTAGCTTAGTCAAATAGCTTGTGATTCAGGGAACCGCATATATCATGTCCTGTGCTCATAAAACAGTTTCCAAATACTTTAAATAAATAAATAAATAAATAAATAAATAAATATCTTTTTGCTAAGTAAACTGTAGTGGTTGAAAAGAAGCTTCAGTTAACCAAGTAACTGAATGATAGGATCAATTTCTGATCAAAACTAAATACATAAAGTTAGTCTATCAAAAATATCATTCAATTAGCTGATAATAGCTTTAACAGACATTACTTTCTATTGGATATTTAGTGTAGTTTACATCATATATGCAATTATTTAGGAGCTCAGGGAAAGTGACAGGCAGCAGTTAGCAGACTAATACTCAGCTGTGTGAAAACTACCTTGGTTTTCCCTTTATTGACAAAATATTGATCCATAACACTATTAATGCTATGACTGTCAGTTCAATTTGGATAGATCACTTTACCTCTCATGTTCTCAAACGGCCAAGATATTACCCGAAAGGAGCGACCTGATTTCAGTTTTAGAAGGTTAAAGGTTAAAGGTTAGCTCAAAAGCATCATCTGCCTAGCTGCTTAACTTTAAACTGATCAATTTAATGAAAATCTGTTTTGCAGATGGTGTTTTAATGTCTTTGGCAGGATTTAGGCAGCTTTAACATTAGACGTATGCTAGTAAAAATTATTTCTTTATTTGACCAGAACAACACCTTTTCTTTTATGTTTTAAGGTAAAAGGCATGTGGGATATGGTATTTTGGCAAAGGACCCAGAAGCAGAAAGTGTTGATGATCTTTCCATATGGGCTCAAAAACAGAATACCTTTATGTCTATTGCTAACGATGACTGAAGAAACAAACAAAGCTGTATTCATTTTTTACCATAATGTTTTACTTTGAACCCATAAAAAAGAATTTCAGTCAGAACTGTCCTTGAAAAAGGCTCGTCTTCTCTGCCACGGCTGGAATGCACCAGCATTAACATTTTTAACCTGGCAGAGCACGCTGATTGTCTCTTTCAGACGTTGTATTTGTAGATCAGCAGTATTCTTTTTCCTACTTACAGTATTCTTTTTCCTACTCACAAACCCAGTGGTAGTTGTGTTACTTAGCTGTAGATACCATAAATAATAAGGCAAATTAGTCAATTCAAATGGTAAGTTTTATCTGATGGAGGTTATCTGAATAAACAAAGAATTAGATCCTCAGGAGTGTAAAGCAGAGCTTTGTGTTTATGTCTTCTGAGAATCTGGTCCTCACAGTTTTTGCCAAGATAATTAAGTTTCAGCACAAGCACGTCTTTCTGTTTTCAGATGTATGCAATTCAATAGGAATTTCTTGGGCTGCTAATGCAATACTATTATATGTTAGCTTTGTAATTAGCTAGGACTCTATCCCTTTGCTGAAACGCATTGTAATATTACGCACACAAGCATAGCTTGCATGTAGCAGTCATGAAAGTAGTGCCCTTTGTTTCATATTGACCTTCTAACTTATTTAAAAAAGAGTTTACAATGAGCCTTTGTTTTGTCCACAAATGATCATAAACAGCTTTCTAAAGAGCCCAATAAAATGAGATAATCACAAATGTATAACATCACATATTGAAAGGGTGGAAGAACAAACAGGGCTTTTACTATATTTTATAGGATGGATTTATAGTCTGTCCTTGGGTCACTTAGGGCCAAGAATTTTCACGGTCAGCTGGTTGGTCCTGCTAGCTAGCATCCTCTGCAGGAAATGCAAATACCGTGCAGCACCTGCTCTTCAGCTGGGGTTATGCATAGCTTTTTTAAAGTGAGGTGTCCACTTCTCTGCTGGTTCAAAGTCAAAAGCTTAATTAGACTAGCTTTTTTTCTGCATCTGTCATCAGCGAAGCAGAATAGTCTGCCTGGATTCCGTAATGCTGTTTGCATATTTGGGTTTTAAATCAGTCAGGGATATTGAATGCTTTGCTCATCTTTATCACGTGCAGGAGGCACAAGTGGGATTTAGTCCTTAGGTAACTTTTAGTGTAACAGTTCCCCAAGGAACACTGCTTGGGTTTTTCTCATTATCCTTGTTCTGGATGAAAGCATCGTTGTTAGGAATTAACAGCTGAGGTGGGGGGTGTGAAGTACATACATACGGGGGCGAATGGACTAACAGCCCCCATCACTTTGTTTGCTTTACTCTCTTTGCCATGAAACGGTGATACTCGATCGCTCCAGAATTAACACAGAGTCACATTCTTTTCATTTCAATTGTCCTGCACTAACTTTTTAATTTAAAATCAAATATCATAGATATGTGCCAGTCCAATTATTGAACTGTCATTGTCCCAGTATGATGGTAAAAGAGGTCAGGAGATTGTGCAGCATTGATTTGCATAAAAATCATTGTGGAAAGGAAATTGGAAAAAGTCTGCACATCTGAGGAGCCAAAACATGTTTTGCTTAATCTTATTCTTGTTGTTTGTTTAGGTGAAGAAAGCTGTTTTCAGTGATAAACAAGAGTTATTCTAATTTGTTGCTAAACATAAGCCTCACAATAGAGGATATTTCAATTTTTATAGTACTTTCAGGTTTATGTTCATTTAAGGTTTTAAATGTTTTACGAAATTTAATTTCCACTGCAAGTTTTAGTTACTGTAATTCAGATTATGCTCTTGTGCTTACATGTATAAAGAGAAACGAATGTTCAAAGAACACATTGCGTAGTCAGCTACACATAGCTAAACATAATGCATATGCCTACTGTATGTACTTATACACTATAGACAAGCACATTTATTTTAAAAAACCCAAGCTGTGGGCTAGCGGAAGAGTAATTTCAAACCCATTCTTTTTTATTTTAAATTTAAAATATAACAATAGAGAAATAATTTTCACTTTATATTTAATGTGTATTTTATTTGATATTCATATGTCATCTGGTTCTCAGATAGTCCTACATAATGGTCCTTGTGGAAAACCAGCATGCACTGTATTCAGCTTAGGGTACACTTGCTAAAGCAGAAGGGAACTCTCAAATCAAATCATGGTTTAGAGAATTCCTATGCTCTTCCATTGAAATGCTATCCAGGATCCCAATCTGAGTGCTGTCCTGGGTGAGAATCTACAAGATTACTCTTTGAAAGAAGGCTGTACCAAACTATTTGGACATGTCTTGCAATATGCAACCTGCTCGGTGGAGCACGAGCTCGTAGCTCCTCTTGCAGAGCAGGAAGAGTGAGCAAGGAGGAGAGCAAAACCAGCATAAAGAGGATCAGCTTCATTTATTCAGTATGCTCACACACAAAATGGCTGTATAACAGCTGGGTTTTGTGCCTGGAGTTCTCTCATTCGGACATTAAGAGAAGTATGTAATTATTTCTGACTGAGATTCAAAGTAGAGATGCAGTGTGTAGTGTATGTAAGGGTATTATGTCAGTGTGAGTGCATGTGTATATGTGCATAAATAGATTGCAGCTATGGATTTAGCAGCCACTCCCTCCTAGCCTTGCAACATAGATTTTCTTGTTACCCTTAGGAGATTTTAGCTGATATTACGCAACTCACTACAGGTGTCTTCTCTAAAATTTGTAATTACAGTTTACCAAACTCTCCCAGGTGGGATTTTTCTCCACTATCTATTCCATGTATTTAAGAACAAGCCCTAAAAAAAACCCCAAAAAGACTGAGACATGACAGGATGGTTATAATCTGACATGCATATGTGTACTTCAGCTTTGCTATTGTTTTTGACGAGTGATTTGGGAGAACCTTTCCCCTGATCTATGCATTTGTCAGTCCATCCAGACAAATTGGGAACCACAGGAGGGTAGTGTACTCTTGGGGTTGATGGGAATAAAACCTTAGAGACCTGTGTGCAGAACGGAGCTTTGAGCTGTTTGATACGTAGCTCTTGAGACTGTATTGGCTCTGCATGTGTCTATCTTGCTAGAGAGACACAAATTAATCGTCTGCATTTTTCTTTTTTTTTTTTTTTTTTTCCTTTGGGGTACCACTGGTGCAACGCTCCAGTTGGATTTTGTAAGGAAGGATAGTGAAGAGGCTGGTGTGAAATGCTGAGTAATACAAATTCTGTTGGTTTTAGCAAGAATTGGGCACAATGCAGGAGATATTTTATTGGATAAACTTCCATGTGTGTGTTTGTGGGCAAAATGTAATACAGTACAACAGGAAATAGGTAGTAATTACATTAAGTGTGGGTAGGGGTTTTATGTTAATTAAATATAAATTGCAAGTGGTAGCTTGTAATATTTTTTGATCCTGGTGGTCTGTCTGGTAGGCTGGTGTACTTAATATAAGTAGACAGTGCAGAATGACGAACATACATCCTTGTGCTGATATACAAAGAAAGTGAAGCTTTGCTAAGAACCGCAAGACCTTCGCTTTGTGGACACTCGTGAAGGAGGATGTCATGGAAATGACCCCCTTGGTCTGTAGCAGAAGGTGCCAGCCCCTGCAGTTCTGCAGCAGACAGATACACAGAGTATTGTGCACCGTAGCCTCAGGGGAAACTATATGTGCTACTCTCCCTGTGGGAGGGAAGGCATTAAGATAATCTTTAGCTTTTAAAGGCAGGGGGCATTGAAGGAAACAAAAATTGAGCAAAGGTAGTCCTTGAATGATGAAGTGTGCAGATTCCCATGCCTGAGGCATCCTACTGCAGAAGCAGTGACAAAAACAGGGAAAAAAAAAAAAAAAAAAAAAGAGGTTTTGTCATATACGAAGAGTATGAGCAATACTCCGTGCTTATATGCATGGGTAGGAAACTACATATTGCTAATGGGAGCCGTGAATGGTAATATACTAATCTTATTCCAAGAGTGGATATTTGGCCACATGAGTTGCCTAACAAAAATTGTCATTTTTTTCTATTTACAACTGTTATCCTAGAGTGTTAATCAAACCATGCTGTTAACATGATTCACATGTCTAAAATGCATGGGTACATAACTACTGGTTTATTGCTGGATTGTGCACAGGCAACCTAGCATATAGGGACAGTATTCAGGAGTCTGCCCAAAGACGTGTTTATTTGTAATCTCTGTTCTCCTTTGTAAACTCTCCCAAAGAAGAAGAAGAAGGTACGCCGCTTCCTTGCACTGCTCCTGGAGAGGAGAACCATAGAGCCACCTCTACCCATAAAGGCAACACAGCATCTTCTGTTCAGGGATAGTTTGTGCTCAAACTCTTTATAGAAAAATGGGTTACCCCTATTCAGAGAAAGTTCAAAAACTTTCTGTTTAAAACAAAGGCTTACAGTGGAAACTCTCCTTACCAGAACTTTAGCAGGCACTTCCAATGGTCTATATCATCTCGTTCTAAAGTTGTTTGACACGTATGGAAGTTTTCCATTAATATCCTAAACTTGTGATTGGGCCTATAGCAGTCCTTGACTGGGGGAGTGGAGGACATCAGTTGCCTCCCAACTGCTTTATTAAGAAGGAAGGTATCTTCCATGGAAAATCTTGAAAAGTTGCAACTGGCTCAAGTATCATACCAGGTATAACTGATGTTATCCTTATGTGAAATTCAAAACTCTGGGTCCTAATGCCAAAAGAGAAGTAAGGACACTTCTTATTCATAGAATCATAGAATCAGAATATCTCCAGTTGGAAGGGACCCATAAGGATCATAGAGTCCAACTCCCTGCTCCTTGCAGGACTATCTAAAATTAAACCATACCACTAAGAGCACTCTTTGAACTCTGACAGGCTTGATGCTGTAACCACTTCCCTGGGGAGTCTGTTCCAGTGACTGACCACCCACTCAGTGAAGAAACTTTTCCTAATGTCCAGTCTGAACTTCCCCTGACGTAGCTCCATACCATTCAAACAACAATGTTCCTATTTTCTATGTAACCTAGACAAAAACTTGCTCTCTGGGAAATAGATTGAGGCAAAAAAAAATAAAGTTTTCTAATTGAATAAACACTTTGTGAATGACCAGAAGCCTGATATTTTTACAGCTAGAACAATGAAACAAAGCCCAAGGAGGATCTTGGTATTCTTGCTCTTTGTGTCTGCTAGTGATGAGAGCATGGAAAAAGGCTTGCTTTACTACTGAAATGAGACAGCTTTTAGTATCTAGATGTTACTATTTTGGAAACGCCCTTTGGCATTTGCAGATATGTACGCAGCTAATGAATGACTGGAAATTAGGAAGAATGAAGCTGGTGGAAAAAACGAGGCCAAGCTGCAAGTGTTTCTAAAAACCTTATGTCCTTTTTTGTCCAGGAACTTCTGTGACTCAAAATCTTTGACCCAGGAGGAAGTCAGGACCCTGCTGGGATATATCAGAGCAGGATCTTCTGAAGTCAGCTCTTAGATGACAAAGATCACAGGCCACAAAAAACTAGTTTAAGACTAATTTTACCAAATTTGTGACCTAGAGTCATTGGGCAGATTTGAAAGCACTCCTATATTGGCCCCTGGGACCAATCTTGCTGCAGATGCATCTCAGAAATAGGTGGTGTACCTAAGTTGTGGATATTCTTTGTCAGTTTTTGACTTGCTAAGATAGTCTTATAGGCGATGATGAATTGGTTATGCTGTCAATGTGCTCTGTCTCCCAGATCCTATATCCACTGGTATTGCTTGTAGCACATCAGGTTTCACCAGTATCTTCATGATACTTGAATTTCTGTGACTTTTAGAACTCAAGGGATGAAAATCTTTGTAACTAGTCATTTGGACTCTTGACAGGTATTTTTGAGAAAGAGTGAATCCTTTCTCAGTCAGACACTTTGTATTCTCTTTGAATGTTTTTTGGGGGTTGTTTTTCTTTTGTTTTGTTTTTTCATTTCTTGAAAAACAAAAATAGGTTTGTGGGATCATCTGTGATATTACATGTAGGACCTGGATCCAGAAGTCTTTCCAGGGTGTCTCTTTTCTTTCATGAGTTCTCCACTGAACAGCTCAAATTCTGTGGCCTCAGCTACCTTGAAAGTATCAAACATATGACAAGGTTTATCTAAAGCATTTTGGGGTATGCCATGGACGAGAGCTATGCTGGTTTTGAAGAGTTGTATGTATATAATATTTTTTATAGTAAGGAAGAGAGCTGAGCTGTTAATCGATAAGAGGAGAATTCTGAAATCTCATGTTACAGAGTTCAAGCCTGTATCACAGTTCGCTCAGCTTTTCTGCTCTGCTTTGTGCCTCACATGTTCACAACAGGAACTAAACAAATGTCTCTCCTTTACTTGTAGTAGTTGTTTGTCCTAATAGATTTAGAAGGTAAGCTCAATACTATCCGGACTAGGAAACAGAGCATGGCCTTGGGGAAAAAGAAAATGTGTCTCCAACCGAGCAGAGGTGAGTGAGAGGTTGTCCCCCAATATGTTTGGCAGTCTAAATGGACCTTATAGAAATGTAATTTAGCATACCACTTAATTTCTTCACATATGTGAAGAAATATCTATCTTTCTGTCTGCCTATATTTAGCTGTATATGCGCTTAATAGAGTGTCTGTTACTGGGACGAATGAGTTAGAGATGGAATCTGAAGTTGTTCATGTTCATGAGAACTCAGAGAGACAGATATTATCCAACACTAGCGTTAGGGAGGAAGTTGCAGTTGTTGGAGACTGGGTTTCTTGCACAGGAGGTGCAGTGGGGGGAAGCAAAAAGGCAGGTGTGTGGCTTATAAAAGTGTACACTTCCCAAGAGCATAAACAGAATTTAAAACTATGTGTGTCCATACATACCCCAGGCTGCTACTGTCACCTGCTATAATACTGTACAAAGGTCTATATATGTTAGTGTCTGCTGTAGTAAAGGTTGGATTTCCATTGCTGTTCTAATTTCCTTCTCCTAGTTACTCATAATTTTCTTATAGACACTTTTAGGGCTGAAATTATCAGGATTTGGTCTGGGTGTAAAGAATATTTCTTTCTTCTTTAGTGCTATTTCTGAGTCACTTAATCATGAGATATCTTTCCAACCTGTCCTAATGAAAAATACTCCATTGCAAATAAAGTTAGTCAAGTACTTCTCTTGCAGTGGCTGTCTATAACAGAAGAAAATGCTGTTTTAGAAGCACCAACACATTAATAGGCCAAGTATGCAATCATTGTCCTATCACAGCAAATTATACCATTAGTCCACCTTATCTAATCTCTTTGCTCCAGACTGGCTAACAACAATTGCTTCTCAGAGCACAGAAAAAAATCTTTCATGGGAAAATATGGAATAATGTTGCTCATACAGGAAAGTTCATTTTCTTCTTGTATGTCCTCTGTACTTAAAGAACAATGAATTAACATCATACAAATTCAAGTATCTTCCCCCCCCCCAAAAAAAAAAAAAAAAAGTGGTCTTTGGGTGGTCTTATATGTACACAAACATCAAATTAGTTTATAAACTGAACTCTTGGCTCAATCACATGCAATGGGAAGGAGTTCCACTGGTTAATTTAACCTGCATATAAATACAATTTTTCAGCTTTTAAAAATTTCTGTCATTCATTTAAGTTATTAGGATTTGTTTGTTTATTCATCTGGTAACAGAACAAGAAAGATCATGTGTTTTTACTTGTTTTATGATCTTTCTATATAATCTTTATATTTTCACAATAATCTTTATGACTATTTTATGATCTTTCTATCATATCTCTCACTATTCATACACCAAAGAATTTCAATCTATTCAGTGTTGGTTTTAGTGGAAGTTTTTCAACATTTCTGCTAATCCCATCACTGATCTCTGAACTCCTTCTACCCTTGCTAAATTTTTCTTGAGATATACGGATATTTCAGAACTGAACACACTGTTCTCAGTGGAGCTGTATGATCTTAGTGTCCCATGCCTGGTGCATCCAAAAATATAATCTGCTTTAAACAAATCCTGTTGCATTCTGTGCTGGAAATATGTTGCCTTTCATTGCATGTCTCTTCCCACGCCCCTCTTCATACTGATTCACAAGTGTCCTAGAGCAGTTACATTTAACTTAGACACCAGTAACATGCTTGATTGGTTCAAATTATTCCTTCTAATATATATTTTTTTGGATTCATTTGTCAATACTGAATTTCACCTGTGTGCTCAGCTAGCTTTAAACCTCACTGGCATTCCTGAGGGTTCTTTGGTTGGTCTTGACTGGCATGAATTCTTTTATGCCCTCTGCAAGATCAGTCCTAGTTTGGTATTAGAAGACCCAGAGGTTCTGTTAAATGGCCTGTTAGTTCCTCTAGCTTGTTTTCTGTCTCCACTGGTTTCTAATCCATGACTTTTTTGCCTTTATGTTAGGTACCTACATTAAGTGGTTAGGCCACCTCCTGCTTAGTCAGCTGAGAGGGAGGAACTCCATCTCTGAATTACCCCATGGAAGAATTAATTTCCCCCTAGTATTAGGAGAGCGAGGGAAAGAAGCACCCAGCTTACCCCCAGCCTACCTTACACATCGCCTCTCTCTTCAGACAGCTGCCTCTTGTTGCCTTCCCACATTTATTGCTATACGTAGTGACTTGGGGTGCAAACACCCGTAGGCAGTTAACTATTCATTGAGCCTGAAGAACAGAAATAGCTAATTAGCCATCTACCTGCAAATATTTACCCCAGATATTCATTTTCTGGTGCAAAACAAAAGATGTTGTTTCTGCATGTGGACTACAAGGCTGAGGCATAACTCAAATGTCCCCTTTGTAGTGTGCTCTTTTTATACTGTTCAGTGCTAACTTTAATGTATTATTGATTGTTATTAAGGTACACTACGAAATACAGATGGGGTGTCTGTAGTGGTTGAACTCATACTGTGGGAGCTGTGTTGACTTTTGGATTGTTCTGGCCTTCATGCTGCTTGGCATTAAAACCTTTCGCGTTAGGGTTTAGAAGAGAAAGAAACATATAGTAACTAAGTTACCCTGTATGTAGTGCGAAGTAATGTGGAAAATATGATGCCAAATGCGCTCCCCACCAAGTCAGCGCAAAATTTGAAATGAAATACTAATTTCAGAGCAAGCCAGGAAGTTCCCGATTCCCTGTGTGAGTATATACAAACACTAGTTTAGGGCAGTTGCCACCTGAATTTAAATTAGCTGTGCTACCTGCCAGTGGTGAAGGAAGTGCTGAAAGTGGAGGGATTAGGGATCTGATTCTCAGAAATGCTGAGTGCTAGCAGCTCCCGTTGATTGCGTGTGTTTAGCATCCCGGGGTCCAGGGTCACGCTCAGGCGGTGACCGGCTCCTCACTGCTGACTGCCAACCTCTGTCCTTGCACAGCCCTCTTGGCTGGATATATTGGCTAGTTTGAAATACACAAAAATTGCATCAGAGGATCAATTACTGCTGAAATGTCACTACTGAACCCTGTAATACTGCTAATTAGTTAAAGCAAGAGAGGCATGTTGATATGCATTTATCTTGGCTGTAGCTTACCGAATACCTTTTCACAAAATTAGGTTTGAAATACTTTAGATTCTCCCCCTTCCCTCTTTCTGGAAATGTAAAGTACATAACTGTTGCTTTTTTCCTTTTTTTATTTCCTATGCCCCTGTAAAATGAAGTACTTCTAAACGGTTCTCACTGTCTCCAGGAGTTTGCATCTTAGAATAGTTTACTTCTGTTTGAAACTCTTAAAGAGGGTATTAGTCATTGGAGAAAACTTGAAATACGGAAACGTATGACAAAGACATGGTCACAGGACAACCCTCTCTAACCTTGGCTCAGCTCCCTTTCTGCCATTAATGGAGCAAAAGAAATTGGAGATTTGATGCAAGTTCCCTGCCGTGGGGGAGGGCAGGGTTACTCTGCTCATGTCAGGGAGCCCCCGGCTGGCAGAGAGCCGGCTGGGTGTGCACCGTCCTTCCCACCGCACACCACGCAGGGGACGCGTCAGGAGAAGGACCGGGAAGGGCAGAAGTCAGAGCACACATAAGTGTGTCTGCAATGAGAGTGAGATCCCCGCTGCGCAGGGAGCCGCGCGGAGCCCCCGGGTAGAGCCGGCTCAGGGGGATGCTGGTGACTGCAGGAACATTTTTACCTGGACAGAAAGGCAGCGGCTGCTGTCACAAACTGTAGGGTCTGGCTGCAGTCCTGCGTTTTGATCCCTTGCTCAGGTAGGGTTCATTTCTCATGTGCTCACCTTGCAGGGAGCCTGCCTGGGCTGTGTCAGTACGCTCTGGGCTTGACGAACTACTGCCGTTGTTTCCAAGCACCGGTTGTTCTTTTTAGTTGCTAAAACATATACCAGGCTCTCATTCACGCACTCCATCCCACAACTCTTCATCTAGCATTTAGTTTTTGCTGAGAACTATTTCCTTAATTTGCCACGAAGATAAGATATTCGGCCAATGACATGAGCAGAGTCCGTGAGGTATTTTCTTTAGTATGAGATAGGTCATATTGTTAAACACAAATCTAAAGATTTC
Organism: Grus americana; assembly: GCF_028858705.1. Taxonomy (NCBI): domain Eukaryota; kingdom Metazoa; phylum Chordata; class Aves; order Gruiformes; family Gruidae; genus Grus; species Grus americana. The sequence continues at coordinate 33,758,787 of NC_072853.1, read as the reverse complement.
CAAAGATGCAGGAAAATTATAGGGGTTTTAATGGTTGTGTGGCTTTTTATTCTCTGTAGAATTTGTTTGAAGCTTTAAAAAAAAATTGTTTGTTTCCTATTAAAAGGGTGATGAGAGGGAAGAGACGGGAAGAACGTGGGCCAAATCCGTCTTTGTCGTAGTATTGCTGACCTCGGTAGTGTTACTCCAACAATGGAGTTGGCCCAGGAGTTTTCCAAAATGACAGTGTTTCTTAACTCTGTCAATTGACTGGGACATGGTTCTCCTGTGGTTTGACTACTGTGGTTTGTCACTACTGTGAGAAATTATCCAGTTCAAAAAGTTCTGTTATTTGGGTAATTTCTTGCTGAAATTGATGGTTACTGTTTCTGTTTTTCTCCCGAAGTTTATTTCTAGGGTTTTTCCATTTGTTTCTGGTGCTCTAGAGAAAAGGCTAGTTACAAAGGAAGAGTCAGAGAGACTGTTCCACAAAGAGGGTGTGAAAAAGAAGAGAGGATTTGAATTTGGAAGTGTCCTCCCTCTCACCAAAATAGCTCCCCTGTTTGATACGTTTGTGTATTGTTAGAATGAAATCCACCTCCTAAATATCTTTTACAGATCAAAACGGGTTACTGGGTATTGATAACCATGACATACTTTGTGAGCATACACACTAGGTCACCTCATCCACAGTCTGTTTCTCCTCCTAAATTATTCCACATTCGTGAGCATTTTTCAAGCAGCTACTATTTAAAAGCAGAAAGCCTCCACCCTGAAAGGCCCCAACCTGTCAGAAACATTTCCTCTCTTGCCTCAAGCTTGGAATTTCACTCCAAAACGCCAGCTCCCTTAGGACTGTGCATCGTGTCATCCTTGCCTCGTGGTTACTCTCTGCCACCCCACCTGCGCACACACACGGCCAGTGTTTACCGCCTCACCACATTCTTCTTCTTCCTGCTCTACCAACATCTCTACGTGTCTATTTTCACAGTGCCATGTACATCTAGAACGGTGTCACTTCTGCAGCACTTAGCCCGATTTCAGTCTTGCCAAGCCCCAAACCCCTTTACATTTTTTCTCATTTCTGCCAGTAATCTTTCCCACTTTCTCTTGTGTATACATGTGTGAGTGTTTGTGTACATTATCAAATATGCATTTCTAATTATTTGGGATGAGTGGGATAAAGGTTTCATTGTCTTGAGCTTGAGTTGGCTGTGTTGTTTTAAGTAATAAAGACAGAAAAAGGTATGCTCACTATCCCACAGGAAACTATCATGCATTTTGAACGTCCCGCATATTTTGCATTAGGAAAAATATGTTAGAAATTTGTAAACTGTTCTTTAACTGTATCAGTACTCCTTTTTCATATGGCTGTGTGTACCAAGCCAAGCTCCACTAATACTAAGGGGAAAAAACACCGCTGTGACTTTGTGACTAATATATTTTAGAAACGCCTTACATTTTTCCTATAATAGCTTTTCCATACATAATAGTGTTTCAATTTGAAGGTCTGACATCTCAAGGCCTATCAGAGCTAAAAACAAATGCTAGCATTCTGTTGGAAAGCTGGAAACTTCCCACCTCCAGTGCTATAAAACTCCTTTTTCAGGCTCACAGATCACAGGATTAACACATCATTGGTAGAAGGCCCATCTTGGGTGTTGGCCCAAGGTAATTTGAAAGGAAATTTTTCCATTTGAAAGAAAGCAAGGAAAAAGACTTGGTGGTGGTTTGCAGCAAAACCAAACTAGTGACAGCTGATTTAAGCTATGTGGGCTGGTACCATTAGTAATAACAACTACCCTTGGAGACAATTTTAGGTCTTGTTTCAAGCACAGAGATTATGTTGACACCATCTTCTAGGACTGACTTGAGACTTCTCTGAAGACCGTGCTCCTCTACCTTCCACATGACAAGTGTACAAATGCATCTTGGGTGGTCAGAGCATTCTTTGTGAAGGATGCTAGACCTGTGCTGGGTTCACACTGGCAATCCAAAATCTTCCACGTGGCATCAATAAGGCTGGGATGCCAGCAAAATACAGCATATAAGAGCTTTGGACCATGGTCTTTCATTCTGTTTTAGGCATAACCAGTGGGGCAAATAAATAGAAATAATTATCTGGCTACATAAACGTGTCAAATCAGAGGTTTGATATTCTCAGTACATATCGCAGTGAAACTCTGTGTTGTCATTTAGAAAGGGTTAAGATTTGGCCCAAGCAGAAGGTCAATTTTCCATTGACTTTGGTGGCACTAAGATTTCACACATGACACTGTTCAATCTATGTTATATAAAGCTTTGTGTATGTGCATGTGTATATAATATATATTGCAAGCATGTACAGATGTGTTTCTGTGTATTTTAGCCAATTATACACATTAAGTCTGTTTAAGCCCTCTAATATGCAGATGTCTAGAATGAATGAACTAAAAAGTCTGGGTAGTGGTAAGATATTCAGATGATGTAATGGGGGCACATTTAGTACAATTGTAATATTGAGAGGTTTTGTTCCATTTATCAGGTGCCTTCCTCTTCTGTAAAATCATGGCTCTTTTTTCTACTTACATCAGTTTTCAGCTACAAATGTTTTACATTATAAAACTGTGTAAAACAGAATAAAAATTGGGAAGTGTAAGAACAGATAAGCTGAAGACTTAAGTGCTTTGCGCTAACTTCTCTTACCAGCATTCAGAGATACAGAGAGAGACTGTATTTGAAACCCCTCATCAGAGCAAAATGAACGTTTTAGCATTCTCGGACATAATATCAAGCCAACGTGCTCCCTGACTGACATCCAGTGCATACTGTATAATTGCCAGCCTGCTTCTCCGAGTGCCTTGAAGATTACATTTTTTAATGTCCCAATATTAATAACCAGATGTGATCTTCTTCCTGCCCAGGGGTCAAGCTAGCTGGCCAGGTCAGGCTGTTTGTCTGTGTGCACAGACTGTGAAGTCTATTCAGAATGACAGGTATGGGGGGGGGCGGGTAGGGTGTTAACCTCAAGACCACCAAAAGGGACTTCTCCCTGCTGGGAACAAAGACCAGCAGGAGCTTCAGCCTTTTTCAGTACTCCTGGGATTTTAACCAAGTGAACAAAAGATGATGCACAGCTGAAGAAATGCTCTTCACAACTGATACATAATTTAAGATGTTCAGTTACAAACAACCGGATATGTATTTGTGATTTCCTTTGAGCACAGTCCAATTATCTGCAGTCAGTTAATATTTTTGTATGCATAGTTTCTGTGTGCTGCCTTATATGTTGAGAAGATGCTGAATTGCTCGTGTTCGAATACACGCTAGCCTTGAAAATAGTCCTAGCACTTAAAGCAATAGCATTAAAACACCAGCTGTTGCTGCAGGGTGTTTTGTGCCTTCTAGTTGTTTGCCAGTCTGTGTGTAGAATTATTTTATAGTGGATAGTATGATATAGTTTCATGAAACATATATTATAAAACCATTTACTCCTCACTCTCTCTTTTTGTTAGGTAAAAAAAAAATTCAAAAGAAGAAGCTATTTGTTTCCTAATTGATTTTCTACGTTAGTTGTTCATTGAATAGATAAGTAGTGCCTGTGATATTTGATTACAGAGCAAGGCACCCATTTAACCTTCCGTTCTTTCCTGGCCAGGATTTCAAATACAATACAACGTACCTCCCTTAGGCTCAGTAGGATTAGACTGCTAGCAGTAATCCCTGATGCTATGAAATAGACCTGATAGAACTTCAACTCACTTGTTTAGGATTATGCTCATGAATTTCAGCTCATCTAGTTGCATTAACCCTTTGGGAACTTGTGTGGGTTATGCTGCTATAAATAATAATAAATATTATAATAAACAGTGGTAGATACATATCAAAACCTGTCAACATGTTTTAAAGGATTCATTTTTACTTGGTGATCAAAATGTAAAATTCACATTGAAATGAATGTAGACACTGTAGTACAAATCCTCAGTTTCTTTTAAGTCTAGTATTCAGAAGTCTTTTGCAGTTCAACAGTATATTTAAACAGTTCAGTCTCAATTTGTGCATTGATTTTTAAATATTATTTTAGTGAATTTTAGTTCTCAAGATTGCGCTGAAAGGGCAGACAGCTGACAGCTGCTAACTACAGAGCATCCGTGCAGAATCTCCCAGTATAGTGACTTGAATGCGAGTGTGGTCCTAGGGTAAAGAGGAGGGGTACTGGTACCTGAGCTATCACTGCCTGGCTTTTCTGCTGATAGCAACAATCCTGATAAGGGCAATAGTGACTTCTGATGACTTATGGCCCAATCAAAAACCAGAGTGAAAGTGCCAGACCATTTCTGATGGACCACTAGACAGCTGGCAGGCAAAAGTGTTGTAATCACTCCAGATTTGAACTACTCTTTTGAATTGGTGACTTCTATTTAAATGCTGATTTTTAATCTGACCAAATCACTACAGGGAATAACCCTGCACTGGCAATAAGAAGGAATAGATCTTTTCTGTCTTTCATTTTCAGGATCCTAAAACCCACCAATGAAATAAATATCATTTCCCATTACCAGTTCCTAAAACTGTTCGACCTTCAGTGGAAAGGCTCATTAAATAGTAACATGCACAACTAATTGTATTAATTATTGAAATGAATATATATGTTTCAGAATATCTGAGGTCAATTACAATGAAAAAATGTGGAGAGTTTGACTTGGGAACTCTAACCTACTCTCACTTTCTTGGCAGAAGATGGAGTCGAATTAGGACTGACAGAATATGCACATTCAGGCATCAGTTGGTGAAACTACTGTCCCTCCAATACACCTGCATGTGCAATTGCTGTATTTAAAGGCAAGATGACAGGGAGGATCAGTGCTGCTAGCTGCACTTGATGACACAGGCATCAGGGCATTTCTTTACCCCTTAGACACTATTAAAGGCATGCTTATTATTGTAGATCTGTCGGATACTCTTGATACGTTTGATGATAAAGTGGTATTGATGAATAGCTGAAGGCCGTGAGAGCAATAAATGAAGTTACTCTTGAGTGAGTCCATTCTTTTTTTTTCAGGGAGGACTCAGCAGTGGGGGCAGTTTGGGGTGGTTGTTCATCAGCCCAGTGGGTGCACTCATGTGCTCCCATGTGGAGTATTGCTGAGTTCTAGTCTGTCACCCTTCTTGATCAGCATATGCCCAAGGCCATTAGGGGAGAGTCATCTGTGCTCGAGGTAGGGGTGTCTCCAAGACGCCGATGATTTTCATCTGAACAACTATTTCATCAGACTGGGATGGTGAAATCAATTGTTTGACTCAGTACCTTGCCAGGCTTGGGGTTTGGATATACCAGCTGTGTTGTAAACCGAGGTCATGCTGGTGGGATTCAACAGTTGATAGAAACAGCCGAGGTAGCATCATGTAGCTGTCCCACAGTCGTAAACCTTGCTGGATTTTATGTTTGGCTGCTGAGGTAACCCAAGGAGAGATAAGCATGCCTTGGTCATTTATATATGGCCGAGTGGTAAATGGATGGATATTGCTTCTCTTTCAAATGAGCTTCTCTCAATTTCTTTTGTTTTAGAAACATCTTCCAAAAAATTGTGCTCAGTCCTGCTGCTGCTCCTCACCCTACAATCATTGGCAATATTTCATACATTTAAACTTTTGTGCTCTGCTGGTTAGTTTTGGTTTGACGCGTGGTATATTTCTATTCCCTGATTGATTGCAAATGTACTTTTAGAAATTGGCTGTTTCGTGAATGCTCAGTTTACACATTCAGGATATGCTTTCCTCGGATATTCTGCAGTATGCATTTAAACATAGCTGTTTCTGAAACAAATTCCTTGCTTAGGTCAGCAGATTTCATTCGTAGAAATTAATGGAAACCAAACAGCCAAGAGGTGGGGCATGGAAGGAACTAATTCAGGAATGTAAGATGAATATATCCAGTATTTTCCAGCTCTCCTTCTGATGCTTTAATTCTAAACACAGAACTTAGCCACCTTCAGATTTGATGAGAAAAGAGAGGTAAAGCTCCTAACTTTTGGGAGATTTCAGCTGCCAGGAATATAGTTGTCTGTCCATTAGCCAGTGCTTCTGACAGCAAGTATTTTGCAGCTGCTGTCACAGATCTATTCCAACTCTCACAACTTGTTTCTAGTTGCGGTTTCACTCTGTTTCAACATATAAAGACTTAAATGAGTCGGACCCGGATTCTCTCTGAAAACCTCACTTCACATATGTAATTCAGGTCTGCTCGCAGTGCCCTGGGCTTAATCTCAAAGATGCTGGAAGCTTGTGTTTTCAGGGAGTGGTTGTCAAATGCAGAATCTGCTTTCTCGCTTTCTCCATCACAGTTTCTAATTTTCAATTGTTCCACCACATAGCAAAGTGCAGTTGTTTTTCAGGTTCTTACAGGATAAAGGGAGTAAAGGGTGCCCACGGTGGGAAAGTTTGTTCTTAGGCAAAAAGAAATTTTGATGGCTTGGATATCAGTACTATTTATTAATGTGCTTTTACTTGGCAAAGCAAAAAAAGGTGGCTTTTGTGTGTGCATGTGTGTGGGAAGGGAATCTTATTAAGTCTAAATAAATAGACTGTAGAAACCATGGTAATACTTTACACTTCTGTAAAGCCTTTATTCAGAGGCTTTCAAAATGTTTTAACAATGTTAATTAAATTCAGTGCTCCTCCATTCTGTGTTAGCCTAAGTGCATATAGGGCCATCTTCATGTACATACTGGTAGACTGGAAGGAAGCTCATGTTTAACTGTGTGCAGCAGCATTGCACTGCAAGTATTTTCAAGGCAGGTGAAAAAAAAAAAAAAGCAGCTGTGCTCAAGTGAAACTGCACAGGGAATTGCCTGTAGGTAGGCAAAACATAATTACAAGTTGAAATTTGGCCAAGACATTTGTCTTAACACTCTTCCTCCTTTGAAAAAAATGTGCCACGTACTTAATAACTTTATTAAGTACAAGCAGTTATGAAATCTGTTCTTTGTTTCAACCAAAAGAAAACATTTCCTAACAGGACGGTGCTGTTAAACACCAAGCTGGGGCACTGACTCATTACTAATTTAGACAGAGAGCACCATCAATGAATTACCAAAACTCTTTTTTGTAGCACTGGTGTTTTCCTTGGAGATCTCCCCTCCAAGTACTGACCCTGCTTTAGCCTGCGAGATCTGAAGGGATCACAGCACAAGGTGGTATTGCTTAGGGCTGTATATAAAATGATGAAGGACAGAGTGAAACCCAGCCATGTGCTCCCTTTACTCGACACTGTAGCAGGAGAGGGAGGTGGCATTCAGTGAAACTCGGAGCTACTCGTTTTCTGCGGTAAATAATCAGCCCGAGAAATTCACCGCTGCAGTGGGGGGGGGGCGTTATCTGGACAAACAGTTTATCAGGAATTTTAAGAAGGATAAGAGGATGAACATTAATGATGTTTCTGATTATGTGGGCTAAAACAAAAAGATACGAGAATGTTTGGTTCTCTGTTATTATTGTTAAACTCAGGCTATAAACAGACTGTCTTCCAGGGTCAGGCAAGGATCCCTCGTCACACTGCACGCTCATTTAGGCTCTCTAAGGGCTTGTGTTTGTACCCTGCTTTTCTGTGAATCTGATATTAGCTACTTGCACAGACAGCATGTCGGAATAGCTGGGCCAAGGGTATGATTCATAGTGTTACTCCCGTGTTTCCATCTCTTTGTCTCCCTCGGTGACTGTTCTCAGAAGACGGCATTAGACTTCAAAAATGAATACAAGAACTGAGTGTTTCAAATGTAAATAAGATGACTTTCTATTGGCAATTTTAGTCTTGCTGAGGCAAGGTACTACTCCAGCAGTAAACATCCAAATCTGCATGTCTGGGTTAGGTTTTTTTTTTCTTTGTCAACTTATCACTTGGCGTGGGAGAGGACTGTCTGCGTCATAATTAGTGTTTCATTTATTTAATGTGGAAGTACAAAGAATAGACAGAAAGGGCCATTTAGCAACTAATTAATTTGCTTCTGCTCAAAGAACATGACAAAAAGTTTCCCTTCAGATGAGCATTCATAGTTCTGTGGACTTGCATTTTCACATTTGAGTAATAATTCAGCAGCATTACTCCATAGATAATTTGATATCATAAGTACAGCATGTAAAGGTACAGACATTGAATATGTTTTTTAAACTCAGATGACTATTGGAAACACTTTATAGATCCTTCTAAGAGCAGTTACAATTCAGTACCACACAGCATCTCTCCACATTTTTAGGAAGCACAACAATATTATTCCACCTCTTGGAAGAGGAAGGGGCATCTGCTACCCAGCTCCTCTGATAGCTAGTTTCTGCAGAATCCACATGGGACCATGCGAGATACGGCTTGGCTCAAGTTACTGTTTTGCACTGCAGGTTTGTCGGCATCACAGTAACATGTTAACTCTGTGTGGAAGCCGTTAGTAATTGTTTGGTGCATTCTGCTCTGAGCAAGGATTAGGAAGACAAACTCCAGTGTTGTGATCACTATTATCAGAATAAACAGTCCGGACCTACCAAGGTTGTATCCAGATTACTCTCTGGGTCTTGCCACGGCGACTCTCCAGCCCTGGCCAGTTAATCTATACGTGGAAACCAGGTCTGAAAGGGAATGGGGGAGGTGGAGGTAAGATGGTGAACCGCAGGGATTTGTCCCGATACGGAGCTGGGAGATGGCAGGGCATGCACTTGGGCTCTGTGCCTGGGAAGCACTACCGGTGTCTGTAATGCAGGCAGAGTGTGGGAGAGCGGATTTGAATTGCAATAGAGGGATCAATCTTCGTTAGGGAGGGGCATATTGTTGAACAGGTATTTTTCACTTTTCTGTATTTCCCCTTTCCCTACAGAGTGTTAACAAGGTACTGGAGAATTCCCAGACTTTAGCATGTCAGTGGGCCTTGAAGGGGACCTTTAAGAGGGAAAAGTATTACTTGACCAAAAAGAACAGGAAAGCTTCTTCCCATAGAAAGGAAGAAAACACATTGATTATTTGAGGAAAGACCTCAAAGGGAAAATTGAGATGCAATTTTTCCAGGCAGCCAGGCTGTAATGATAAAAACTACAGAACAAAAAATGTTGGCCCAAGCAAAGGTATGCAGACCCTGCAAGGTGAAATGGTGGGGAAGCCAGTGAAAAGATTTCAAATAAGAGCTTCTTCAAATAAAGTCCAAATAGCAAGAGAAACAAGACTACTGCAAATTAAAGATGAGAATGAAACAGTTTTATTAGTGCTGTTCTATGAATGAACTAACATTTAATAGTTTTTTATCGTATCTTTCCCACATATCTCTGCAAAGAACCGTAGTTAGTAATACTGGTATGACAAGTTAGCTAATTGTAAATATTAATTGTAAAAACATTGTAATGTAGCTTTTAAAGTCAAATATCCTTGTAGAGGAATCAGGTTTTTCTTTGTTATCTCTAGACTTAGCCAGAGGTGTGTAGAAGGGGGAGGGGAATAAGGATTATTTTAATCCCCAAGTCAGACATGGGTATGTGAGTGGACACTGGCATGCAGACCAGCTAAATCTATTATTCTGAAGCAACGTACAGTAGCTCCTAGTATGGACAATGATAAATAACATTGACCTAAAACAGGAATAATTTTAAGCCACCTTCACCTATCCAGTTTTATGGAGATCTGAAAATAGAAGTTGATTTGTCTTTGCATCACTCTGTATATATGGCTCATTACGTGATTTAATATAATTAAAGCGGGACGTCCATTCTCTTAGTCACTTATTTTGCCTTATATATTACCAGAGTAAGTTAGAATAAATTGAAAGTACATGTGGTAATAACATTAAAAACAGAATGTAAAAATAGTATTTACTTTTATTGATCATATCCCCAAAGATCTGATCCAAAGCCCTTCAAAACAAACACGAGTCTTCTTCACTCTCTTCTTTTTACAACTGTCCTTTGAATCAGGGATTGAAACCTGAAATAACCCAGTGGCATTTGTGGATGGTTTCAGAGAGAAAGGAAAGATTCATTGGATATTGACACAGTGTTAGGATTGGTTTGGGTTGGTTTGGTGGGTTTTTTTGGTGTTGTGTCTTTTTTTTTGTCTTTTTTTTTTTTCCTTTTTTTTCCCCCCTATTTTTTTTCCCCTGTGGCAGTGGTACTTCTAGGTTTAGCTTGAAGGATTTTAGTAGGTCAGGCAAAGAGGAAGCTTTTGTCTCTAGGGCTTGCAGTTTAGCCTCTTCAACAGAAAAGGTTCAATTTCAGAAATATTTTTAAGCTTTTTAATAATAAGCAATGAGCCAGGCTTTTAGAAAATATGTCTGATGTAGCCACTAGGTAGTAATATAAAGAAATAAAAAGTCTCTCTTTAACCATCCCTTTTGTGTTATACAGCAGTACTAAGTGGACTTTCTTTTTTAAGTGCACGTCCAGGTCAGATTTTCTTTCCCCTCAGTGGCTGTGATGAGAGTCAATCTTCCAACTATTAAACAATATCATGGTCCCCAAAAAACTCAGCAGGAAAAGTTCAGCTAATATGAGACATATGCTAATAGGTTTTCCTTTGTGGTTTTTTTTTTTTTTAATGCAGATGCCAGATGATATATCCAAATAAGCATTTTAAAAATGCTTGGTAAAAATTTATTAATAGATGTCATTACTGCAAGTCCTCATGCGTGCCCCTTTGAAAAAAAGTGGTCACTTATTAGAGACTAGAGACAGAACATTTATTTGAATAAAATTATTAATAAAGCACATCAAGACTTGTTTCTATTAGTATTGGTCCATGAATACTGCAGGTGCTAATTTAGGGCTTAGGGATATTTAGTCATACAAGTCCTCCAGTCTGAAATAGGCATGTACCTTATTATTATTATTTAAACACCAGTCTTTAATGTTTTTAATATATTTATAAAACATACTTGTCCTCTTCATAAAATTAAAAACATCTGCTACGGCTTTTTGGTTAAAATGTTCTGGACATGCAAGTCTGGTGATAGGTCAGTCTGCCATTTTGAATGGCAATTAAGCTAACAGTGCACCCTGTACCAGTGAGACTGTGAAAACAAACAAAAAAGGCAGATGGTTCATTTAGTTTAGTAATTGTAATTTGTTGTTCATTAAAAGTAATTCCCACACAGGCATTCTCTATGCAGATGGAGTATATGGAAAATTTTATTACGCCAACCTGTCCTAATAATTATTTTTGTTAGCGTAATTTGCACCGACATGTGATAGGCAGTTGATTAGAGCAGTATGATTTCGTCAGAATTAAAACTAATTGTAAATTTTGCTGCTTTCATTAGTCTGCTTTTATAACTATCATGACCAAGCAGCAGGGGTTTGGCTCTGAAATACCAAATATCACAGCAGTGTTTGTTGTGTGTTTTTTCTTTTCAAGATGATTGAACCTTTTAATTGAAGGGTTAGTGTTTGGAAGAGGGTTTTTTATACCTACAGAAGATGAAAATTAGTGGGAAAACTATTTTAGGATGATTCTAAAATATGCTTTGAAAGGAGGAATGTGCAGAGTTAAAAAAACAAAGCCGGTTAGTTAAGCTTGAGATGTTTTTCAGTCTTCTTAAATGTAGTGATAGCATTGTAGCTCCACACATCCTGATAAATAGAAAGAAACCTTATGGCCAGTTATAAAAATGTCCTTACCAGAAAAAAACATATTGACTAACAGGTTTTATACAGGGATTTTTTTTTCCTTTAGAGTATAAAATTATGTTAAATAAACTTAAAAAGAAGGAAACTAGTGCCCTCTTGATTATAATTACAGGGCTGCTCAGTTTGATAATCACGATAAAGTTGTTCTCTCCTAGATGGCTTAAATTACAAAATAATTCTTCAAAAATAAATATTAGAACATCTTGATACAAATGTAGACAGACAATTCTCAAGGCGAATCTGAAGGGCTGAGTGCACCTTAGATATTTTCTCTCACTGCATAGTGTAGCACTTTTATCAACCTGCAGTATTAGAAAATAGATAAAATGCTGGATTTAAAATCCAGAATGCAGTTCTGAGAGCTCCAGTTTGCTTTTAGTCTTTTATGTCCTGGTATTTTTGGTGGTTGATCTGTTGTTTTTTTTCCTCCATTACAACATAATATTGGTAAGGCAACACATCGGACAAGTGAGGCTTGACGTCCTTGTCCTATTCAAGTCAACGGCAACTCTATCATTAATTTCAGTTGCACCATGTAGCCTATGGAAAACCCTAATATTTCAGAGCAGCGGCCAAATGCAGTATAATGGGCAGTGTCTTACAGCGTGAAGTAGCATTCTAACATAAGTAATTTTTTTCTTCTAGAGACTAGGGATGTTTAATGTTACAATTTTGCTTCTTCTGCAGTACAGTATCCACCGGGGTGTAATTCCCCTTAGAGTTGCAACTGTTTAAGTCAGAGCATGCTTGACCTACTAATTTTCAGTAATACATTTTTCTCTCAGAATCTTAATTTTTTTAGAATTATCTATGTCTAGTAATCGGGCTGGAAAAAAGTAAAGAAATTCTTCTGGTTTATAACTTGACTCTTGTTTCTGCAAAATATGAACAAGACAGTGTTTATTGTAGTCAGAAAAATAGTTGGCATGATTGTGTGTAAGTGAAGAATCTCTGGATTGTCTCAAAGTGTTAGCTGCCCATTTGCAGACAAGCAAGCTTTTAGTGTGCAATTTAGGTCAATGGATAGAGGGGAGAAGATGTGTTTAGGCGACAGATTTTAAATCACCATAATATAAATATGCTTCCCTTTTCATCCGGAATTTGCTTTCTTTCAAGGTAATTTAGTGGAGCAGACATGCACTTATGCCTGTCTTTGTAATTTTAGGGATTAGGATAGTGAGGATTAAATGCTGACCCTTAATCTTCAATATCAACTTTAAGAGCGAAATATAATATGCAAATGGAATACATTCATTTTGTGTTTATATATTTTAATCTCTGTAATTTAGTTTTAAGAAGATGGAAACTCATCTTTGCCTTATTTATTTTGAATCCCAAAGCAAGATGCCATTAAAATCTTTATCCCTGTATCTTAGAGGATAAATGTTTATCCTTTAGGGATTAAAATATAATTTTTTTAAAAAATGAGTTTAACCTAACACTCTTACATCAATCCAAGAGTTCTGTGTGTCTGATTTAAATGTATCCTTGAGTGTCACGTCAAACATTGATAGTGGGGAAAAATCATCCTGTGTTTATTTTCTAAAATCGGTGAATGGAATTTGCACTAACAGAAATCAATTGGTTACTGTACCACAGATCAATTTTGGTCAGTTCATTGTAAGCTTTTCCTGAAAGTTCTGGATATATTCAAAGTATAGACCTTGAAGTCTGAGAGAGAGAGTATTTATAAAGATTAAATATTCTGCAGTTATAAACAAAGAGGATATCTCAGCCAGCACAAATGAATGATGCAGTATTAAGGAATCAGATCAAAAGGAAATATGTAACATGAAAACCTGGAAAATAAAATGGGTATGTGAAATAGTCTTCCTTTTGGTATTAAGACTATCAATGCAAAGTGCAATTAAAATGCTTGACCCAATTAGATTTATAATGGATGCCATATAGATGTGGGGTTTGGTGTTTGTTTTTTTTTTAATTTATTTATATTTTGACATTGCCATTCCTGAAACAATTTTAGATCAAGTCATCATATTGATTGCTTTAATATCTGAATGCCACTTTTCTCTAGTTTTGCTGATTTTAACTAACATGGCAGCTTGAAGGTCTCTGAATAATTTCACAGCTAATTTGAGATTTCTTTACACTGAAGATTTTGAACACCCTGGTATGAGCTGTATGTTCAGGTCTGTGTCATTAAATGGTAAAGGATAATAGTAATGCACCACATTCCTGCCCAGTGAGTCATCATCCAAGGACCGTTTTCTGACAATCGTAGTCCTACAAAGAATACTTTCTTCTGTGACACTTCTTTCAAGTATTTTGATGTTCTTTGGAGAGTAAGGTGCTACCCAAACTGATACAGTTGTCAGAACATGGATCAGCAGGGATATTGTGAGAGCTGAATAACAACATGAACATTATATAAATAAATAGAAATGTCCCCTACCAACTTTGTTTCTGTTATGGCCTTAGACATTGCATTGGATTGCTGCACATGGTATGTCAGGAAACTCCTAAAATGTCTAATTGTTATTTATAGATGAATTCCCTCAAGAAATAGTGAAGAAGCAAATGAATGTGTGTTCATAGTTCTGTCTCTCTGTCTTTGGGATGCTTTCTGGCCCTGAGGTGCCTCAGAGGAAAAGAAGAAAAAAATGGGCCTTTTATCTTGAGGATAAAAGTTTGCTATCGTGTCTGGTCCTTCCATAGACCTTATAAAAGTGAAAAGCTGCTTTGTGTCCTTATCATTCCTGAACACTTCTGTAAAACCCAGAAACTATCTGGATTTTACTATAAGTTTCATCTTTTATTAATTTCCCTAATTGCATTGAAAGAGAAAGAACATACCACACAGTGCAAATGCAGTCACACCTCCATTACTGCTCAGTAGAGACCTAACAAGTGTCAAGTGTTTTAGTCCTGCTTTACTGCTATGCACCTGAAGGTTTGTGAAAGTACACACCAAGAAAGGTCAAGAGAAAGGGATATTACATGCTATCCTGTTCTCAGAGGTGCGTATAGTATTTGAATGCTTATCACAATGGTAACTTTGCATATCAGTAAGTCATCTCAGCAATATTTATTTATGCTAGATTTACTAGTACATTTCAAAAAGCGTCAGAATATCTAATAGCAGTCCCTTGGTCCCTCCATCAAGGATTATATTGTACTTTCTAAAAGTTTGACTGTGTTAATGGAGTACATCTAGAGGATCATACGCTGTGATGACATTTCTGGAGGTGGATTTTTCTTGATGTTTTCTGCTAATTTCATGTTATATTAGGCTTAAGATGTCAGCAGGGATGTCCTCCTATGCGAAAAGAGAATCTATTTTAACTGTGTGTTGGTGTTGATTGCTCAACGTGTTTTTGTGATGCTTCAGTCAAATCTTTCAGCTGAGTGTCAGGGACATTCTTTATATATTGCAATGGTGTTAACTCAAATTAAAGTGATATGTCCTAGGGTAAATAAGTGAACTGCCTAATATATGGATATATGGGTACCTGAAGATATATGGGTAGCCAAAAGTACCTAACAGACCAACAATAGTTTAAAAAAAGATTTATAATTTATTGAATAATCAGTAATGGTCATTAGACAGTAAAAGGTTGCAATTTTGTAAAACTGCATAAAGCAAAATAATGAAGTAAATTCCAATAGACCTGCAGATTTCTCAATTCATTCAATTTTCTGTGGCAGGATGGCTGATGCAGTGGGTATTGTGGTTCCTCACAGAAATCAGCAAACTTTGGTTTTGGTAGAGCAGCTAAACCCTGTGGTCGAGGGACTTCCACTGACACCAGCTCATGATGCCCAAAGTTATAAACCTTGTCTGGAACCGGCTGTTGGACACAGTCAGGAGAGGCAGAAACTGAGGCAGTGTGTAGATGCCAATATTTTAGTTAATGGTTTTGATGAGAGCGTGCTAGCTAGCACATTTTAAACATGACATAATCAAACAATGTAAACTTTCATATTAGAAGCCAGTCAAGTTAAAACCTATTATTTCTCTGAAGGTTTAACTCGACCTGGCTGAGTTAAAGGCTTTTAAGTTGTGCTAGGAAACATGCTCTGACATGTTAGAAATCCTCATCTAAAGAAATTCTTAAAGATTCACATAGATAGGAACCAGTAGCAGCTGCAGTGTCAAGAGCATAAGTGCTATCTGCGAGAAAATTTGCTAACTAAGTGGGCAGCTTCTTTCAGCACTAGCTGCCATTTTTCAGTGGTCTCCACAAGTGGCCGTAAGTAGAAAACATTACTCTAGCCCTTGAGGGAAGTGCACAAGAGATGCTCATTTGAGGGCATTAGGGCTGATTGTACAGTAGGTGCCTAAGGGGCGAGCGAGGTTCAGAGGAGCCAGCCTGGGTGATGGAGCCAGGCTCTGCACCAAATCCTGGCCCTGCCGCAGCCTGCTGCTGTCGGAGGCTCGGGCAGCTGTGCATGCTGGCTTAGGCTGCTTCGGGTTGTCATTGGCATCCTTACAGACACAAGTCTGTCAGAGGCAGCTCAGATTTGGCATACATTTGGGGAAAGGCTGCATTCAGGTAATATTTTTCTGGAGGAAGAGAATAAGCCGCAGCGATGAGTGCCATGCAGAAGCACACACAGCTAGGATGAAAAGCACGCAGGTTTGTGCCTGACTTCTGGATGCCCAGATGTGCTGTATCCCCAAATATCCATTCATTACAAGTGTAAAAACCTCCAAGTGGGTATGTCCATCCAGCCCCAGAATGCATTTGTGCATTTCCCTACGTGCTGCGGTGAACTGGTGTAACCTTGTCCTATATTGAGCCTTACACCATTAGCACTTATCCAAACCCCAGTTTCTTCAGGCAGTAGGAGAGCTGTGTGACTCACTGGCCTTATTAGAGTAATTGGAGAAATTTAAGTCTCCTAGCAAAATGTCCAAAGTCACCGTGACATAAAAGATGGGGAAAGGGAGGAACAAAAAACCACTTTGGCCTAATAATTTCTTCTAATCCCTTAGAGGCTGTGATTGTTGGGATAGTCTCCATGGCACTAACCACCAAAAGTGCATGAAATATTTGTTGGGAAGTAATAGTTCCTTGCGGAGTTCACTTCCAGTGCTCAGAAACCTGTCCACTTAGAAACAAGCAACAACCATTATAACCTCTGGGACCAGTCTTGCTGTAAAATCAATATTTGAAGGTAATCACTTTATATCTGATGCATGAGCCCGGGTGATTTTACTGGCTGCCTGTTGTTAATATGGACCACTGCCTAATTGTCATTCCAGAAGAGGATCCAGATGTCCCTTACTCTCTCCCTCTGGCCCACCGTGGCTTTCATTAACAGAAAAAAATTCCTAAAAGGTGATATCATTTACTGTTAGAAGCTGAGCAGGACAAAGGCCATCCCTCCTTGCACCTTTAGGCTAGTGAACAGATTTTAAAATTAACACCTTTCCTCAGCACCAGAGACACATGTGATTTCACCTACTGGTCCACATGCAGTCCTGTTTGAGTATCCATGGCTTTACCCTTCAAGTCCTGCAAGCCTGTATCTTTTGCCGTAAAATCTCAGTTCTCGTGCCTCCACATGTTGTAGCAGTGGCGTAGGATTTTTTTTTTTTCAGCGTGTTTGCTAAGGAGAGGTACAAATGTGACATTTGACTCCAGATTTCAGTGGGTGTATTCCACACGTAGTATTCAAATGCCAGCACGAAAGGTACACGTCGAGAGAGATGAAATTTGCTCTCAGTCTTTCGGTGAGTTTACATTCTTAGCAACTGAGTCGAAGCTTTATTTACAGAAGGTACCTGGTCTTTATTTATTTATTAATTATTATTTCTTGTCTTCCCGTGGAAACATTCTGGTAATAACCACGAGTCTAAATTAGCCCCACATATAAGCAGGTCTTCAGGTGTTTTAAGTTTACCCACGTGCTTGCTGTAAAACACTTCGTGAGTGCACTTTGTAGTGTTTTACAGAAACATTGCTGCTTGTTTGAGAATTGCTGTTTGTTTGGGGCTGTTTTGTTATGAAATAGGTAAAAATGCAGCCGACATGGACATTGTAGGTAGCTTCTAACCCCAGAAACCACTCCTGTTTATATTAAATTTGCATTTGTTTCCTGTTATTTAACTGACAGCTAAGATGATGATGAAAGCCATGGTTTGCTAGAGATACTCAGAACCTTAATAAACCTTTCTATAACTTCTCTTACAGATAATGTTTTCAAGAGAATATTCTCTCACCTCAAAGTACCATCACCTATATTCTTCCTCTCCAGTTCTTAAAGCCAGACTGTTTAAATAGCAGTCAGGAAAAGCTTGTTTTTGCAAGGATTAGATTTTCTGAGAATTCATAGTCATGATTTTTGGTCAGCTACGGAATACAAGTTGCATAGTGTTTCAGTTTAAAAAAGCCCTTAAATTAATTTTAAAAGTTGTGGGACAAAAGACTTCTCTTAAAGGGCGGGGGGGGGGGGGGGGAATGTGTTTAATACATAGTCCTGAGCTTACTGTATATTTAAAGTAGATATATACCTTGCTGCTATGAATCTTTGACAAAGTGCCAAGTGTTGCATTGCCAAAGGTATAGCATTTCATTTATTTCTTTAGGCTCAATAGCGGTTACTGGTAACATGTGTTTGTAGGGTGTCAGTTCTGATGGAATTTTTTTATCTGGCCTGTTTCCAAGTAATGTTGGTATGTGTTTAAAATGCTTTAAAAATAAATCAGACTTTTGTGTTTCTGCAATAGAAATTCCAGGCAGAGTGATAAAGTGGGAATCACTTGCCATCACAATTTTTTTTTGCTCTATTTTGTTTATGGGAAGGGACATTGTTCTTTTTATTTTTCTTTTCAGTAGGCTAAAACAATATAATAACTAGGAATAAGTGCTTAGGACAAATGTCTAATATTTTAAAGGAACTTTTAAATAACAAAAATATTTTTTTGGCCCTCTGTCAGAAAATGCTTTTAATGTTGCTTCCCTTACATAGGTTCTTTTCTCTACCAGATCTGAAATTTGTGGATTGAGTCTTTGCAGATGTGCTTCTGTGGCTCTGAATTTTTTGCCCCTTGCCTTTTTGAGACACAGAGACTTAGTATAAACCACCCCTTTTCATACTGAGACCTTACGCTGATTGCTGTGCACACCTAGGATCTGTTTCAGGGGAGGCATTGGACAAGTGCTGTAGGTGCGATAGCAAAAGGATGCTTCATAACAACTTTCCCCCTAATTCTGTAAGGATTCCCAAGAAAAAGGAATAGGGCTGTGAAAAATTCAAGTCTGTGGGTCCTCAGGACACTGTAGCCAGGGAGAACCCCCTGTAAGTGGAAATAAGACGCCTGCCGGGAGCAGAGTTTCTGCGGCAGTACTTAGATCCTCTGATCTCTGCATGCTTTCCCCAGGTGACAAACTTCCCCTTCGCTTTGCGGGCATCTGCTACCCTGGGCTCTTTCTGCTGTGGATGAATATATAAATCTATCAGCCTGGTAAGGTGGCCAGCTAAAGTTTGCCAACACTTTGTACCAGCTGTTCAAAAGAAGCTGCTTAATGAGGATGCCCTGGTTCATATACCTTACATCTGCGTTTGCAGAGATGCTGAGCACCTGCAGATACTAGTCTGCCTGGTTCACTCTTTCCGAAAATTTGGCCTGTACTGTCTCAAGCTGAGCCTCTAAAGCTCAAATTCCACCCCCCAAAAAAAACAGTGAATGTTTTTGGAAACTAACAGGAACAAACACAAGGTTCTGATAAGCTAGGTCAATTTTTTTGTCAGTTATTTTTAAAGCAAATGGATTGGCATATATTAATATTTGGCCTTTACTTTTGTTTGCCAGGTGAACTTTATGTCTGTCTTTAAAGGAAGGATATGTTATTTTCTGAAGGATAGACTTACTGTTGATTATTCTGTGCTGTGGTGACTTTTTATTTTTCAAAGGATGTTCAAATTTAGAATGATTTTACAGTTTTATAACGGCATAATCCATAAACTATTGATAAAGTGTAACGATACCAAAAAATAAGTATTAAATATTCAGCATTTACTGTGAATATGCAGTAGCAAATGTTTACTGCTACATTTGCTTCCAAGTTTCATTGTATATCTGGAAGCTTGATAATAACAGTTCATATTTTCTTACCAAACTGATAATGTGTTATTAATTCAGATGAAAAAAGAGGTAGCTCTACCAGATTCTTCTGTTTTGTCCCAGGTTTGAAATTTTATGAGAACCAGACTACACATTCCTCTGCTGTTAGACAGCATTATTTTCAGAGATGATAACCTGTTAGTGATTAGCCCAGACTGGTGTCTTGGATGCTTGTGGTATCAGAAAGCTCTTCCCTGAGGACTTCTCTGGTCCAAAGAGAATTTCCACATTTGAGCTTGAAAAAGATGGTCTGAACCTGTGTATATTCCCAACTAAGGGTCAAATCCCATGAGTCCATGGGAATTTTGCCTGAGTAAAAATTGCAGGATTTGACCCTTCGGGATTTATTTGTTTCTTGTACAGATGTTTAAGTCGTTTAAAATTACGTGAGCCAGTGTTCAAAGAATTAGCTGCCTAATAGACCTTCTGCTTCTAACCCCAGTTAATTCACTGTCTCTGCTTATTGGTGTCTTTGTACTTAACTCATCCTATATGGCAAATTAAGGAAAATTCAGGCCTCTAGTGAAACGATTATCAAGGAAAGTAAATTACAAAATATCACAGACTGCATGTGGCCCAAAAGGTAATTTTAGATTTATTTGTAGAAAACAGCTATCATCTTTACGATATTACCACTGGTAGTACTAGAAGGGAATTTGTTTGGTATATTTGTATGTTGCTCTATGCAAGATTCCGCTCAGTGATCCTGATCATTGCTTCTGCATGTTCAATGGCTTTTACCATAAATGTATATTTTTAGGGACTCACATATGAACTTTTAATAGGTGCTTCCTTCTGCAGACTATCACTTCAGCTCCTTATTCTGATTGAATGATAGAATAACTATGATATTTAACATGGTCAAGTTTAAGCCATTAATTGGAATATCAGGACATGCCATGTGTTGTAACATTGATTTTGTGTTTGTGCACGCACATACATACACACCTGTTTTCTGTGCATGTGCATTAAGACATGTAAGCACATCACAACATACAGACATGCTTTATCACATGGTTACCTGATGCTGTTTTCTACTACGTTAGTGCAGAGTGATCTATAGAAAATCAGTATCTGCAAGGGGTTTAACGTGTTCCCTCTCATGTATGTTTGTGGTACATGTGTCGGGCTCTTCTACAAATCTCCCGATTAAGGAAAGGCTACAGTAAACTGTATGCACTATATTTGTTTATATTTGATATTTTTATTTTAATGTTTACATTACAAATTCGTTTTTGTGTTTTAAAGTCTATTTCTTTAGATGAGCACCTTCAATCTGAAGTCTACCTAGTACTTAAGGAAAAAAAAGCCCTGCTGACCTTGCAGCAAGCAGCACCTATGAAAGAGGAAGACTAGAATGAGGTGGAAGGTCAAAAAAGTCAGGCTGACCTGATACTATTTAGTATCCCTGGAACTCTTGGTGACAAGAAACAAATGATCTTCCTCACTAGTTTCGTAGTATTCAGACCATCTTTCTGAACTGGGCCTTGGCAGCTTGGAAAAGAAAACAAAAGCCAAAAAGTTTGCATGGATAGGCATTAAAAAAAAAAAAAAGAGAGAGGAGGTAGGATGATTTTTTTCCAGCAAGCCTAATAATAAATTTCATTTAACAGTAAAGAAACTGGCTGCTAATTTGAAGCGGTAGAAGAAGGAAGGAGAAAGAAATGGAATTCTGCTAGCTGATAGGCTTCAGTTTCTTTTCCTCACTCACCTGTTTGCTTGGAGACGAAAACGATCACTTTCGATGCCTATTTTTCTCCTTCCCTGGAAACTGTTGATATTTGCTCCAGCCCCCATAAAACTTTTCACTGCCCTGCGGTATGTTTTTCATAAGCAGGCATACGAAATGCCTTTCATAATCTTTCTGCAGTCACAGTAGAGGAGAGGACACAACAGTACTAATGCCATTTGCTTCTGCTAAGGACGAGACGAGACGGAAGCTGCATTTCTAAATTGGGCACTGTGTAGTTTTACTTATTGATTTACAGAGCACTTATTATCATAGTAGAACATTATAATGAACATAGCTGAAGACTGAACATTTGTTGAAACATGTCTGAGGCATTTCTACATGTTGCTTGAGGGATGAATTAATTTACATGATGTTTTACTTTTTAAATAAAACAATTTATTATAGAAATCAAAATGTCAAATCTAAAGGCTCTTATCTGTGAGCTCTCATAAATTATTTCCTTGAAACTTTTTTGGAGCAGGACTCTTCACATATTCCTCCCTCAAGCCTAAATTACACTAACAATAAGTAACAAGTTATTGTAAGTGTAATGGTAATTAACCATGAAAAAACCCTACTTGTTTTGATTTTAGTTGATTTTCCCTTTAGATAAAAGCATCTCTTTACTGTGGATTTTTAGGTTTTCACTGCTTCAAGTTTTTCAGTGTTTTTTGGCTTTTTGTCCTTCATTTTTTTAAGTGGCCACTTACCTGCATATGTCATTAGACGAGCGTCTCCCAGGTGTGATTAGCCTCCTATGTTCTTACAGTTTTTTGGCAGCAGCAGAACGGTGATTTCTATTTGCATGCTGGTGAGGTTCTGGTGATGAGCCGTTAAATAAAATGATCTGTCCCCAGGCCAACCAGTTGGTTCACTGCCAAACAGTAATCCAGTACAATTAAGTATCAAAGATTGGAGTACTCCATTATTGCAAGAGATCTCACTGCAGCCACCTGGAAAAGCAGAGAGCTCAAGAGGGGAAGAGTGATCAGGACATTTATTTTCACTGGGGTATACTAATTTCATTGGGGTTTTTTTTTTGAACATATGGGATTTGGATATCCATAAATTTAAAATTAGCATTTAAATTTTCAACTTCAGCTTTATTTTCCTTCCAAAGCTGGCGGTTAAGAGAAGGCCTAGATAAAAGTAGGAAAGAACTGACTTGATTTCTGAGACTACTTCTGCCGTTCTTGACTAACTTTCTCATTAAAACACAAGATTTTATGTCCCGTTCTGTCTTCCTCCTCCATAAAAATTGTTGTGTTGGTTGCTGCTGTACTCATGCACACATTTGAGCAGTTCAGTAGTGGCAACGAAGTTAGAAATTTGTCAAATTATTTAGCAAACAGTTTTTATTGTTTACTTTATAATTCAGGGCTGGGAATGCCAGTATTGTGTTCCACCATTGGTCTCTCTATTTTCCATAACCTTGCAAGTAATAATTTTTCATTTGTCCAAAACCCACTGAATTTTGATGAATGGAATTTTACTAGGATATGCTTTTTCTAGCCATAGCACTGTAAACTCCACCAAATCTACAGCAATGTCTTTTCAAAGTTCTGTAAATAGAGGAAATGGCCAAACATGTTAGGTATTTGAATATTTTGCAGCTAACCACAGCTAATCAGATAGAAAATCACACCCAATGTACACAAAGGAGTGTTTAAAATCTTATTCATATATAGTAACCCAAGAAAACCCCTCCTTTTGTTACTTTGAGCTAGACTGACTGTGTAGGTGCTTCAAGGTGTTTGAGTGTGAAAGGGAGGAAAGAATTTGGTCCATTTCTCGCCTTCAGGAACTTGACAATTGTAGAATCCCATAAAATCATAACAGTCTCCATGTTTCTGACATGTGAGAAAGTCAGAGGATATAATGATATTAAATAAATGTTAGCACAGTCCTCTGAAGACATAGATAATATACAGGCTTTACTGATCGAGAAACAGTTACAGGATTGTCAAATTGTTTATGTTTTACAGCTCCGTCACAGTTGAAAGTAGCAATCAGGTATTCCCAATCACATTTTCCAGCTCCTCTCTCTAAAAGGCACTAAACTACAGTTTTGAGAAAGATGAAAATATATGAGATAAGGAGAAGTTGTTCTAGTTTCACCAGGGGCTGCTCAAAGATCTATGGATGGCAGATCTCTCCCAGGGCAAAAATGAAAGAAGGAAACAACCAGGAAAATTAAAACTCTTAATACTTGGAAAAGTTAAAAGAAATGCAAAAGCAGAATGAGTTAATACTAGCCAAAGGAGCCAGGGGAAATAAGAATAGCATTTCAAATATATTGGAGAAAAAAAAAAAAGAAATAATGGAATGAAAAAGCAAGCTCAATAATAAATGAAAAGGGTGACAAAATGAAAGCTGGTTCTGAAATGGCTGATGCACAGAGCTACTTTCAAAATCAGTCTTTGACAAGAACAATAAAAGGAGTAAGGACATAATAGATCAAGTAATTAAGACCTTTTCAAAATAGTTGTTGATAAAAAAAGAGTAAGGCAATACTCAGAAAAAATAGAATAAATGCAAATCAGCAGGTCTTGATGATAAGCATAGTATGGTCTTAAGAGACATAGATAATGAATTTACATAATCACTAGTAATTATTTTTGAAAAGTAAAGTACAATTGAGGAATTATCATAGGATTGGGAAAAAGCAAATCTAATACCAATCTTTAATAAAAGGAAAAAAACCAAAAAAAGTAATTCTGGTAATTACCATAGGGCTGCCTGTTGTTGTTTATAAAGCCTAGTGGTGTGATAGGCGCTTTACCAAAGCTGCAAGAAACCATCTTTACCCCAAAACAATTTAACTTTCCACTTGATATGTCTTAGTTGAAGATGACCTAAAGGTAAAGTGGTTTGAAGAATGAGAACAGTAGAAATACAGGGATTTTTTTGTTCATTCTCTAGATGTACATATCTTCATGATTGCATAAAGATTTGTGGTCTATTTGAAGTAATAACAATGATTAAGAAATAAGATAACAAATATTATTGCTCTGACGCTGAAGGTTTTACCCCATACTTTCTCTTGTCTCCACTTGCTAAGCCCAAAGGCATTTCCAGGAGGCCAAGAATATCCAGGCAGGTGCTACTTCCCTCCTCCCTGTTGTCTGGCCCCTCCGACTGCCTCATGTGGAGATGAATAAGATGGAGCAATGCTTCAAAGAGCTCTTGACCATAGTTTGCTCCTGAACTAAACATCCACTCACACAATATGGAAAGAAAAGTGAGCGTGCAGATAAAATAACAGAAGTGATCTTCCAGGTTTGCTTTCCCACAGGCTTCTTGGATGGATAGCCTGATCTGTCTCTCTCTGTTACCCTTCCCAACATCTGGTCCCAAGAGGGTGCACCCAGGGGCTTCTAAGGGTTTAGGAAAAAGGAGGGATCATGTCATCTAGTGGAACTCCACTTTTTCCAGCTGTCCTCTGAGAAACATGGAGGAGAACATGGGTTCTGAAGGTCCAAGTGAACCTTGGACCACTTCCTGAGGAAACACAGGAATGCAGTTTCCAAAGGTTATGACATAGTGAGAGGAATAAATGAATCTAAGTGCAGAAAAACAAGCAAAAATATTTGGAAACTGTGATTTAATAACAAAATAACATGGAGGAAATAATTTCATAGAACTTTTCTTAAATGAAGGGATAGATAATTTCGCAAAAGGTTTTGGGCGGTTGAGATAAACTTGAATGAGTCCATGTTGCCATGTGAATTTTCCAGTTGGTTGCAGGAGTGCAAGTTGTATTTTGGGGATGGAGTAAGGTGTCCAGAGGTGTTCTGCAGATGTGAGTGAAAGACTTAATTTGTTGATCGTGTGATTAAGGAAGGGGAGGTAAACAGACCATTCATTAAATCTGCAGGCTGTACTAAAACTGGGAGGTGTTGCCAACACCAGCGAGGACAGAGTGCGAAGATATAAAAAGAAGTGAGGACAGGTTAGAAATATGGACAGGAAATCATAAAATGGGATTCAACCTGGCAAATGGAATCCGATACATCTGCTGAAATAATAATGCAAAATGCAGATATCCAGCAGAAGAAAGATGCTTGTAAAGAATTGATGTTGAAAAAAGGCCTAGGGGTGATAGTGGGCAGCAAATCAGGTACGAGTTTGCAATATGATATGACAACTCCCTGCTCCCCCTCCACAAAAGTTCTGTTCTCGCTTGCGTCATGTTATAGAACAGAAATGGGATAGACCCCTTCTACAGACTATGATAAGAAATAATACTGCACACAGCTTTAGGCATGTCATAAAACAATAATAGATATGAATAGGTGGAGTAATTGGAAGCTCTCTCATAGTGAAATGAGACTGGACAATGAATTTTGAAGCATATAATAGGAAGTCATTCTGCACGGATGGATGAACACTGCTGTCTTTTTCAGCTTTAATTTTCATGTTTCCGTACAAGGCAAGTAAAATGAACAGTAGTTATTGTTTAACCAAATATCTTTGCACATCAAACATGTTAATTTCAGGTTTTTTCTGGTCAGATATTTTGTTAACTGTGACATCTTGGCACTGAGCTAACCATAATAAAGTGCCCCTAGCCCAAGTAGTTCAGTTCATTGCAAGGTGGTCTGCAGTAGGATGTGTTAGTTTTCTTCCCTGATGTAGTAGATGAAAGAAAACTACCCAGAAGAAAAGACCATTTTAAAACACGCTTATCCTTACCTGTACGTTTAGATTTTTGGACATTTGCAGCTCAAGTATTTTTCAGCCACTCGGTCAAAAGTCACGTTATATGTGTGTAAATTATATATATATATATATTTATATACTAATATGCATGCCCCACTCTAATGTAGTCAGGTAATGAAACTCAATAATTTTCTTTGCAGTTTGCACAGGTGACATAGTTTTACCTAAGTCTGCTCTCCTGAAAGAGGGCTGTCTTTGGCAGAAGCAGAAATAGAGGGGATAATGTCCTTCAGAACAGTGGCTCCTGAAGTAGCGTACAGCAGGATGAAACAGTTGCTAATAGAGCTTCAATAAGTACAGCTGTTGCTCCAGGCATGTGTGGGTACTGCAGACCTTTTGATTTCTATCCAGCTGTTTTTCTCTGCTTTTAGTGATTCTAGAAAGTCAACCGGGTCCTATTTGCCTGGGCCTTTTTGCCAGTGCTCCATTTCTTATATCCAAAAGCATATTTACTACCTAGAGTTAATACAGAGTGCGATCCTTGGGTGCTAGATAAGCATATTTCCCTTGCCCATGTCCTTCACAGAACAGGGAATATTTAGATATTATCCATTATAGTTTTTCATGTCACACCAACTACTGCAGAATATGTGTATTGACATATTGATAAGAAAACAAAATAGAGAAATATGTATTTGAGTAATGTTTCTATTACAGAAGGAACCAACAAAGATTTTTAGTTACTAATGTCATTGAAAATTCATTTTTATTAAAATGAAAGGGTCTATTGCTCTCTCTTTTACTTTATAAAAGTGTGTCTTAATATCAGCACAGAGAGATACTTTTTTTGTTGACCTTCAGTGAAGCTACCAATACAGTTGAATGCTCTAACACTGACGAGTTCTGCTACTGGTAGATGAGCTTGTCTCAAAGTCATATAAACTGTTGCTTGATAAAGAACAGAAATGAGATTTCATCATGAAATAGATATCACATTTAGGAGGTTCTACTAGTGTAATGGCACTTTATCATGTTGGGGTTTTTTTTCCACCCTTACTTAGACATATTAGCAATGCACTTAGTAAGACAGAGAGAGACTCTTCAGGTCAAGTAGCCTAGTTATATATCTGTAGGTACCAAGCTAAAATCATGCAGAGGACCAAAATCGCAAGAGAATAATCCATTATTTCCAAGCAGCATTGAGTGAAGCAGTAGTTGCTTGTTTTCTCTAACAACCAAATTAAGGGTTATAAATAAAGGACTAAGACCAGAGTAAAAAGTAGAAGTTGAAATGAATATGCAGAAAAGATGTACAAAGTCTTCATTTGTATCACAGTACTTGTGCTACATTTGTGTTGATCAATTTACAGAGCTTGAGTCTCCACCTCCTCTGTTGAATACGCATCTTAATACCTTGTTAAATCAGCTTGTTAAACCAGCTTTTGATTTATTGTGTTCATGTAAAGGTTTCCGATTTTTAAAACATATATGCTGGTGCACACACACAGCATTTAAGATCAGAACTAGGCTATTAAAGTTTCCTGTTTCTCATCACGGCTAAAAAGGGCTAGAATTGCATATTTAGCTGTAGAATAAAACATGTAAGCCTCTTAAAGGGCTTTTTGATACTGACAGCCTGGTAGTCTTTTCTTATAACTGTAGTTATTTCTGTGTGTATTTATTTAAACAGAGAGATGGATTTGAAAGATATTGTTCAACTACAGAAGAAAAATACTAAAAAAGTAAGCTGGCATTCTGAAAAGGCTAGGTAACATCCTTACTAGACGAGAGAGAAAAGAGCCCACAGTTGTAAAGTGTCCATTCCCAGTGCTGTAGGTGCAGGTACCATAACTCACACTGGTGGTAGCTGCAGCCTGAAAAACATAAGGGTGGGAGACCTTGTCCCTGAGGTTTGCTTCTCCCAGTCTCCCACTTCAAGAGCACTTCAGCAATAAGTTGCAGGTGTACGCTGGTGACAATGGGATTGGAAAGAAAGAATTCAGGGATATGACGACAGCTGTGTATCCCTATATAGATTCATCCTGAAGACATAAATAATTTGGCTGAATTGCTTTTGGTGTTTAGAGATGATCTTAACTAAGGTGAAAAAGAATGAAAAGAGTTACAAGGATTGATGCAATTCTGTGATGCTTTGGCAATCGGCACAACAATAAAATTGTTACAAATAAAATGCCACAAATAAAGAGATGGCTGTCTTATAAGAATTTTCAATATAGTTTTGTAATCTCTTTATAGTACCAGTTTTCAATATTTTACGAAATGAAGAGCCACCGTAATTTCTATGGGGTTGTTATTTTTGATGTTGGATTTAGGAAACAGAGGTACCAGACAAAAACGTAATGCATAGCAGCAAAGTAGTTTCTTTAACAGTGGATTGCCTCACTTGCAGGTAGCTGGTTAACGTCCTTGGTAGTGTTCCTAGCTTTTTAATAGTTTCTATCTCGCTTCTGCCATTTTATGCGAAGTACAGTAAATGGGTGAGAAATTAAGTAAATACCCAAGGGAGGATCAAAATAATTTATACTATGCCACAGACATTTCAAGTCTTGCAGTCTCTGAGCAACCACTTGCTGAGCTGAGTAGCTCAAAATGGTAAAGTATACTCCATAAATCAGAAATTCAAGTCAGGGTTTCTGAAAAAACATTATTTTGCCAATGTTTTTATTAAAAACAGTACAAAATATGTAGTTTTAACATAGGCCTTTTGCAGGCTTCAAGGAATTTGAGGATTTTGATAAAACAAACTTTAAATGAACAAGTGGTGTATTTAGAAGGATATACAGTTATCAAGCTTTCCAATAATGGTAATGGTATCTATGCAAAATACTTTGTATAAACCCAAGAATTTCCCAGGTATCTGAAAATACACGACTATCAAAGTGGGGTGTATGTGTTTTAGAGGAATATACGTTAGTTGTGCATGTACGTGAAATTAGTGATCACCAGAGGCAAAGAATGGACAGGCTTGGAAATCAAAATCTTCACTTTATCTATGGAATGGATATATAGCATATTGCTATATAGTATTATATTTCATACTGAGCCTCGAGGCTATTATCTCTAGGAATGAGGGAGACAGTGCATTCCCCATATCTCAAACTCTGGTGAAGCAGCAAATTAGTGCCAGTTAAGGTGTTGGCTTTTTTATGATGTGAATGCATCTGGTAGAAATGAAGCCTACAAATTAGCTTTTACTTAGGCCAGTGAATAATTGTTACGGGGTAACAATTTTAGTTAATTATTCTGTACTTTTACATTTTTTTTGTAAATGGCACCTAGCAATGAAGTTTCTACTATTATCAAATACAGATACTGTGTCCTGTGATTTGAATGCTAGCTTGTTTGCAGGTATTTATTTCATTGATAGAAAACATGAACTTTTACCCCGCAATTGCGATATAGCAAGGACATTATGTTTGTTCTGCTTAGTTTTATGCAGTGTGGCTTGTGTCTGCTAATAACTGACAATCCAGCTACAAGTATATAAGAGGATGGGTACAAAATTATAAAATCAGGAATGCGATTCAAGTACCATTTAGGAAGGAAAATCTAGAATTTTAAAATGCTTTGTGGTTCTAACAGTAATGCTGCTTTCATTACTACTGTACCTCAAATCAGCAGAGAGAAAAGCTTCTGAAGTTAAGATTACCCATAGGATTTGTAAATCAGATTGATGGAAGTAATTGGTAAACTGCTTAATCAAGCCTTGCTTGGAGGTGAATAAGGACTGCAGGATAGAAAATGTAGGCTGTATAAGTAACCCAACAAGTCAGTAGAGTTCTTTTTTCTGAAAGAAACAAAGATAGCAGTAATTAATGACCCTGACTCTGTGCCAAAAAAGCTTTCTTCTGACAACTCCAACTTAATTAAAACTTAAGACATTTCAATGGCCTCAGAAAGCCCCTGATGGGGTGAACTCTTGCAAACTCGTGAGAAAATTTTGTAAATTAAAGGAAAAGATGTGTGTTACCACTGGTGCCATGAGTCTAATCCCTGGCAGTCAAAGAATCTATTTAGCCAAAGCCTTTTCTTTTAACTGGCTCACACCTGCAGGCTTACTGGCACTTCCTCTGTACCAGAGAAGGCAGTTTTTGTGTTTTACGGAAGATCAGATAATAGGAGTCTTGCTGTTACTTTTGTTTTTGTGCATTGTTCATTAGGCTGTGAGTGTTGCAGGCACACTTGATATGCTTGGCTAGCTTGGGGGGAGAGTAGTGGCTGAATGCTTTAGGTGGTGCAACATTAGTGAGGATGGGCTGGCAAAAAAAGTAAGTTTAATGCAAAAGTGCTTCAAATTAAAGCTCACAGCTGATGAGGCAAGCTGAAAGGCAGAGCCTGCTGTTCTTCACACATCCAAGTTACAAGGAACAATATTCTGCACTGGACAGTGCTGGATTTAGACAAAGCGAAATGGGGCTTTCAGATTCTTCTTGCTCCTTTACATTAATGTAATTTTTATTCATTATGGACCAACTGGTGTAAGAATCCTCCCCAGGTACGCTGTATGGAAAGGAAAGCTCTGTTTGCGTTGCAAGGAGGCAGGCTATTTTGTGAGTTGACCGGTCTGCTTTATTAATAAACATGGGATTAAATTCAAGAAATAACATTGCTTGCATACTAATTGCTCTAAATGGTTACTTGATTTACATAAGAAAAAAAAAAAGGAGTTTAATTTCATCTCCTGTTCTAGCAAGTGCTTTAGTGTGTTATATTGTGAAAATCTTCTCCACCCCCCTTTTCTGTGGCCTTAGGCAAATCTGTATATCTGAGGCAGTGGAGAAGGTACTATTCTGGATTGCCTTTTCCTTTTTGGATGTTACAGGGGGGACACGCTGTCTGACTGGCACAGAAAAGCCTTGCTCGAGTATAGGTCAAGGCTTAGGTATATTTTTTAGATGTAGATACTGGAGGAAAGGATAGAGAGCTCAAGGTGCTCATGAATCTCTTCCTTTGAACTTTCTTGAGAGTTTTGATGAGGCTAATTATGATGTTTGTTTTCACAGGTGATGATCCATAACATACAGGTGCTTGAGCTGACATT
>NC_072853.1:33655129-33722629 GCF_028858705.1 Grus americana | reverse complement strand
TATTTCAGTTGGCATTAACTATAAACAAATTTCCAGTGGTATTTAAACGTGTGACCATAAAATATTTCTGCTGGCATTTCCTTACTACTTAGCAGCTGTTGCAACATTCTCTAAACATCTATTAAGTAAAGGAAGACGTTTTGTAATATAGATTAATAGAAATGAGCAAGAAGATGATAGGCAAAAAATGCTCTTGGATACAACTGCCTTTTGTTCTTAATTGGGAGTGTATAAACAGACCGAATTTCAGTATGAATGTTAGACTTCAGCTGAGTTCCATAAGTTACACTGAGTGTAGCTTAACACATTTAATTTCAGACATAACTAACACTAATCAGATAGGGATTTTTGAAAACAATTTATTCCATTTCAATGGAATTTCCATTTTACTAGCTGTAATCTCAAATATGTAAATGGTAGCCAAAGCTGGATGTGATGTTTCAGTTAAGAATTTTTTTTTTTTTGCCCATTGTTTCTTCTAGCATCTTCTTGCCAAATCTTCTGGAGCGCTTGTAATTTCCTCTGTACAGAGCCCAACAGGCTCATCAGCAGCAGAAGGTAAACATAATAGATGTGAGGAATTTCTGGAGATTTATGAGGTTTAGCTTTCTGAAACGTACACTGTGTCTGGCAATCCTAGGATGTGGCCACATGTGGACTCTGCGAATTGAAAATGTTATAAATGGGGCATCATTTAGCCCTTGTTAGGAATAAAATTTAGGAACAAAAGATGCGTTCTGCAATAGCACTTAAGTATTGTTTCTGCCCTGCAACAGCGCGTTTTAGCTCAAAAGGATAATATCAGGAGGTTAAGCTTTTGTTAAAATGTCTATGAAATTTGGCAGACAGATTAATATCCTTATTATTTAATAAATTAAGCTTACTACCTATAGTGACTCATATCTCTTCACATTGAAACAATCAGATCAGAGATCATTATACAGCAACCTAGGAATATAAAGCTACTCTGAACTAAGGAGATTGGCATTATTGGGATTTGGTATCAAAAGCTTCAGAGCAAAAAATGTAAAAGTAGAAGCCTCATAACTGCACCAATATTCTAAACATTAATTTGTTAAATTCTGCCATCTGTTTATGAAAATGTAATTGAAAAATTGCACTCCTACATCAGTTTATTGAGCTGATAAAAGAAGATACATTAGCAAAGACAGAAATATGCCATCCTAATGATCATGATAATATCACTGCATGTTAAAGTGCTCTTTTAACCTTTTTCAGTGGGCTTTACTGATATTAATTAATCAGCTTGAATGCTGTCAACATCTCAAGCACTAGAGTGCTAGTTCCAATTCTGTGCCAGGCATTTCTCTGCATCTTTTTCTTTTATATGTTTAGCTAGAAGAGCCTAGAAGAGCATTAGCAGAACAGTAGAGAGAGGCCTCTTCTTCCTGCCCATTGTTTACCTGTAGTATTGCCTGATGGAAGAGCTCATGTCCATAAGCCTAGGTTTTTCATGGCCTGTTTCATCACCGTTCTCAAGGACTTGCGTAAATGAAAGATGGGATCATTTGGAGATAAATATTGCTGAGAATATCACTTTAACCCTCATCATCTTCCACAGTACACTAAAACAGAGGGGAAAGGTAGCCTTTAGTGAGAAAGATGGTTAAACAAAAGCTGCTCTGACTTCTAAGATGAATGACACTTGAAATGTTGCTCCTCAGTGAGTTTAAAATCTAAAAACTTTGCATGGCTGCCTCATGCTTTTGTTTCTGCCGAGTAATAATGCCCTGGGATGCTTCCAACTGTAGCAACCTAATTGCTAAGATTGAAATGATAACCATTTACATGTCAGCTTTGGGCCAATAACTGATTCTAATGGACAGTGCTTCCAAAAGTTTTTGTATATTCATTTTCCAGCATTTCTCCCCTTTCACTAACACTGTGAGCACAGTGAATCTGGGAGAATGAACATTTTTATCTCCCAGCATTCATGTGCATGTTCCTAAAATTTGTGGGCACCTTAAAAGTATTTTTTGAGCTTCATTTGGAAGATAATATATTTCAAAGACCAGAGTATAAAATAGCTAGATATCATTGGAAAACAACATTTAATTATTAATGAAACCAAGACATTGGCTTGGAATGAGAAGCGACTGCTTATTTACTGGAGATTTTACAGCAAAGGTAAATAATGAAATCTCTTTCCTAAGCTAACCTACATAGCGGTTTTGATTTAAAGGTATTTCTTAACATGGAAAATACAAATAAACATTTTAACTCCCCTGCAAAATAGGAAAATAGTCTTGAGTTTGTGCAGGTTTTGTGTGCATTTGTCACGAGCAGCTATTGTGGAAGTGGGATTACTGCCTGACCATTTCATCATGTCTGTGAAAGTAATGTTTAGGAGGTGAAGTAATACAATGATGCTAATCCAGCTTTTTATAATCAGCCTCCTATGTATATAATATTTGCGTTATTGTCTGTGCAGGGTTTTCTTTTCCTAGAAGCATTCCTTATCTACTAGAATTCTTGTTTGACAAATGAGATTGGATTACCAAGTCACAGCTGTATACACTGGTTGATGTATTGCTGTAGGATTGATAATTCAGAAAAGCAATGTAGTATTTGGGGGTTAATTTTCTTTTCTTAGATACAAGAATCTAATGCTGTTTGCTAGATATTTTCTTCATTTTTGTTATCTAAGTTTTACCAGGTTTAGACTAGTTATTGACTCAGTTAATGTAAAAAATGTTGATATGCTGTCAATATTAATGTAGATGTCAGTCCAACACTAGTCCCTAATGTATGTAAGAGCAAGTATTTTTTACCTTGATACAGAAAGGCAGTCATGTGTGAGATTTAATATACATCCTAATCTATCTTGTCATTGCACTAGCCATGGGTGATGTGCTAATGTATGGGCAACCATTTTCTTTTTCTCTTCACACAATGGAATAGATACACATGAATGACAGCCAAGTCTCCACTCTGTAATTATTTGGAGGGCAGTTAGAACGTACAGAAGGAATACAGTAGTTGTACTTATAGACTTAAAGTCTATGGCCTTTCTTAAAAAAAAAAAAAAATCTTCCAGGGAACCATATGATCACTAATAATTGGGGAAAAAAAAAACAACAAACCCCAAACCCAAAACGTACCAAACCGAAAAAAAAATTAAAAAAAATACAAGGAATGACAAAACCTAAGTAAGCTTCATAACACACACAGAGTTTGGAATTTCAGTTCTGAGTCCTTACACACCCAGCCAAATATTTTTATGTATTTGAATGCGTTCTTTGTGCTGATATCATCATTTTGATTCACTTTCTTGGCAAAATACATGTTTTACAATACAGAAGATTTGTCATCAAGTATTTCTAAAAAGTGAGTAATCAAATGAGCTCTTTAATTAAATGTCTCTTTTATATTCATTTTAATTTTCCCTTTCTCCATTTCTTTTTCATATTGTGAACAATTATGGAAATATGGGATTGTGAATATAAGTTGACACAATGTATGATAAGCAAGCAAAAATTAATGTCCATAGCATGTCTCATCTTTGTGCGTGTTGGCAAAACCAAGAACCTGAATATTGCTTTTTATATAAAAGACATTTTGATGAGATGGCAGTTTCCTAAAAAGCGAGTCCAAAATTACATATTTCTTAACGCAGCTTGAGTCAACAAATCTTTGACTTCTCATATTAATTTCTAATATAGCTTCCTTTTGTTCCTCTTTTCAAACCGTAAGAAACTGTCTTTGCGCATTCAATCTTTGTGTGAGAGAAAATGAAAATGAGGCACACTGTCCAGATCATAAAGATAAGCATCCGACTGCAATTTCAGCATTATTTTTACTATATATTTAGGGAGGGAGGGTACATATTCTCCCCTGTGGTTGGATGCTATTATTTGTAGACTAAATCTATTGCTTTCCTGGCACCTTCCGGTGTTCCGTTCAGAATTAAAATCACTATGCACATCTTCGCTAACTCTAAATTGAGACTGGTATAATTTCAACAATGGAAACTGAGTGCAAAATTCTGCACACAACGCTTTATATAGAAATATTCCATTTAGCACAAAAAAAAAAAAAAGAAAAAAAAAGAATCCCAAAACATTCTATTTTTAGAATATATGTTATAATCCTCATACTACTTAAGTTTCCTATGAGTATTCTTCTTCTCTGAGAGTAGTAATATAAGGCTAAATTGTTACCTTATGTTTTCACGGGGTGGGTTTGTGACCACTGACAGTTATAATTTACAATGATTATGGACATTAGCATACTTGACTGTGGCTATTATTTTTATTTCAAATACAAAGACTTTCAGTGGACTAACGGTGTGAGGAGTGGATGTTTTATCTTCACAGAATGCTACAAAGTTCTGATCAGGACCAGCACTTATTCAGAGACAATAGGCAATATTTATTTGCGCCTTTGAGAGAATTTTGTGCAAACCCATAGATTGAGTCATAGTAGGTTCTTCTGTCTGTCTGTGTGTCTATTGATCTATCTAGCTACCTGCTACACAGCATAGGATCTGAATATTTACTGAAGTTGCTAAAAGGAAAGAGGGGTGGTGTCAAATGCTTTAATATACAAACAATTTCTGCTCAGTAAAGAGTTTATAGTGCCTTCTGTGTCACTACTCATTCAAGTAAAGTCTATGCACATTTCAGTGTTTCTAGGTTTCTGAATTAGAAGTATAAACTTTGATGGGACACAAGTGGTGTTGAAGCAGCGTGACAAGCAGTAGATGTGTTCTCACAAACATATGGCTTTTGCAAGGTCAACATTTTCAGAATATCCATTCAAATTAATCATCAATCTTCTACCTTTTATAACTCAAATCACAAAATCTATTGCCAGTTAAAATTTATGTCAGGGTTTAAATCTGAATTTCTTACCTGTAAATACTACCATCTCCTCTTGTTGTAGATTAGTGGCGTTGCTAGTAGTGTGTCAACATGTAGGTACTGTGAAGATCTTGAATTAAAAATATCTACAATAAATTGTTGGAAAGCCTAAAAACATTGATTTGAAATTGAGCATAAGTGCTGAGTTTTTCAGGAGGAGTCGGAAATCAGGTCTCTGCTTGAATATAAGGTGAGTATCTGTGATTTAAATTTTTCTCTTCTAAGAGTTTAAAAACACTCATGTAGTGCACAAGACCATACAAACCAGTTCATTTAGTATCTTTGCAACCTGTCATGTTAATATGTAAATACATGTGCATATGTATTTAGACAAATCTAAAAACATGCATTATTTACATGCTGTAAGAGATTTTTTTCTGAGCCATTACAGTCTATTATGTAAATATGTATTTAAAGGGCATAATATTTTTTTCAAATTTCATTGGATTTTTGACTTGATAGGTCATAATGGCTAGGATCCCTTGCACAGTACCTCATAATTTATTTCAGACTGTATTATAGATGTTGCTATGATGTTAATATGAATTTGCATATAAAATATGCTTCAAGAAGTTACTGTACACATAAAGATTAATAATTCACTGATTTTAAATGGAAGAGAGAACATCAAAACTGATTAGTTCACATAAGGGTAAGATTCATCCTCTCTGCAGAAGGATAGCACAAAACCTAGGCATCATTTAAGCCTCACTTAAGCCCTCAAAATGAAGCTTAAATGGATTTTAACTGGTGCATAGGCTTTGCTGTGGCAATTGGTGAAGTAGTGAATTTAATCTGCAAGAGAATAATGTATTTCTAAATGCTCCCTTTTCTAGAAGTGAATTAGTATGTCTCCTAGGAGCTCTCAACTTCCAGCAGTCCCCCAAATTTTACCTTATTGTTTGCAAGAGAAGTGAAATCCAGTTTTAGAAGAAACATGTAAAGTGCCTTTCTCTGTGAAGAATCCCATCTGTTTTGGGTCACGTCTGTATCAGCAATGGAACACAGTACAGAAATGGCCAACCTAGTTCAGAGTACATGGATACAGCCACTATAGATTGAGGACAATTATTTATCCCAAATTTATATTCCGGCTCATGCAAATTTAGATTCCAGCTCATATTCCATAATTAAATATGGAATTTAGCCATTCAGTGGATTCTGAGGTACCCTCAAGATTGTTATTATTCATGGAAACTGTGTGTTCCTATGGTTACTGCAATGAGGTTTAATGTTTGGATATGTTGATTTTCAGTCAACAGATATGACTAAACACAGGCAGAAAGGAAAAAAATGGGCTCAGATTGTTCTTTACCAGCTAATACTTCTGATTACGGGACAGTGCTGGCACTGGTTGATGGTTTTGTAATAGGAACCTGACAGCCGCCAGTAGCAGATGCTAAGGGAATGAACAGAGGAAGAGGTCAAGCATATAGTCATGCTTCCCTGGCATAGCATCCCAGCTTCTGGCAAGTTTTCCAGACATCTAGTTTTCAGCAGACCAGGCCTGAGCTGTGAGCACAGGAGAACAAAGAATACCTACAGAGTTTAATAATGGAGAGTGTCTCAGGAGGGACAGTAGGAAAAGGGAAAGTGTGACTTGGGCTCCAAAACCTGCTGGGAGTGAGGATGTCAGAGGAAAATAGACATGTCTAGATAAGTGTGAAATGGCAGAAATGTAGTTAAGCTGGATTCGTGTCGGGTGCCAGTTGTTTTAAAATACATTTATCTAATACTTTGTTTCTAAGTAGTATGTTTTGAAGTAGAACAGCTGTTTGTAGGATATGTCCAGGCTCAGATTGCAAAAAGAGCTGCAAGACCTAACTTGAGTCAGGCCCATGGAACAATACCAGTTTATAATACACAAAATAAGCAAAACACATTGCAGCCTCGGAGTAGGAGCTGTGCAGAGAGGTAGAGGTACAACGGGGTGTAGGATCCAAGAAATTCTTCCGAAGTCTACATAAATCCCAGGAAACTCAAGTGAGGCAGTGTCCTATCCAAAGACGCCTTGTAGACAAGGGCTTGCATCCTTATGGCCAAACTTCTCTGCTGGAGTTACCCCTGCTCATTGGGAAGGAGGAATCAGCTAAACTGTTTGAAAAAGAAGGCAAAAGTGGAGCTTCGTTTGCAGTCATGTCAGCCTCACCTTACGGAGCTTTCAGATAACGTTTTCCAGTGGGATCAACAAGAAGCAAATGTGAGATCAAGCTCTTTGAATAATCTGTCAATGAATCAGTGCAATAATTGCTCGTGAGCAGCATGTTGCATATTGAGCCCAGGGTCAACTGGTAGCTACCTAGCTCAGGTGGGATGCCACGGAAAAGGCCCTGTGTCCTTGCTACTGACTCTTCCTGTAGGGCAAATTGTTCTGGCAATAGAAGAGGACTTGATTTCACTGAATCTCTTCCAAACATGATAAAAAACAAAGCTAATTGGAACTAGCGTAAACATGGGTAATGTACTTGCTGGTCACAATTAATCTTTTAATTAGAATCTATTGACTAGGCAAAATTGAAAGTCACATTAAAGCCAGTTGAGTTGGTTTGGGTTGTTTTGAGGGTTTTTGCTGGTTGGTTGGTTGGGATTTTGTTGGGGGTTTTTGTTGGTTTTTTTTTTGTTAGAGCACCCTGTTGAGTGGTAAGTCAAGTTCTAAAGGTCCTGATGGGAACAGGAATACTCCTCCTAGATAAGCCAGGCCCACCTCAACCAGAAATGTAAAACAGTATCCTGAATTAATCTGCTGCACTCTTTAAATACCTTGCCGAACTTAGGCCTGGGCTGTGCAGGGATAACCCATACTGAAAAAACTGTTTCTTAAACTCAGTCTCTGTCAGATGCCACATGACACAGGACTGAGGCAAACTGAATTCCCTTCATTTTCCCCTGTTTTCTTATCTTTTCCCCCTTCTGTCATAGAGCCATGGATTGAAATGACTCTGTCCTTCTGGCTTTATATATATGTAGATAGACATATATAGATAGATGTCAGCTTTTATATCTGTAATGGAAGCTTTAGAATATAATTGAATATATTCATTATTAAAACTAGTTTAGAAAAGGTAATAATATCGAGCAGATGTATACAAATAATTCAAAGAAGTCCTCTGGAACATATGGATAGGAGCTGTTTACAATTGTAAAGCGAAAATATTAAATAATATACGTCATTTGGGGGCAGGAATTACATTATCTATGCTCTGAGTGATAATAATTTCTTCACATTCATATTCTGAATGTTTACTAGTATATTTTATAGGAAGTCATTACGGTACTTCTTTGAAAAACTCTTTTTTAGTGATTATGGATCTCATCCCTTTTGACTTTTGAGGGAAATACCAGATGTTACAATTCCCTATGGTGGGCCATTATTTTAATATACATCAAAGAAATGGTTCAACTATATGAGCCTGAAAAACTTTCATGGATTTTTTTTGTTGTTTGTTTTTGCTTTTTATACATCACTTTAACACATTCCAAACCAATTCTCGTTCTAGTTTGATTAAAAGAATCCTGGATTGAGACCTCACTACTCACCTTTTAGCCTGGAACAAATGTTTTTAAAAAGCCTGGGAGAAAGGGGTTAGAGGGGAAGGAGGGAAAGGAAGAATGGAGGGAGGGAAGCCTCAACAGTGGAAACACTGACCAAACCTTAACTATAGCATCGTGAATGGTGACGCTATAATACAATGCTAACAAGGACTCCTGAGATAAATACAACATCAATTAAAGGCTTGCAGGTGTGTCACTAGGGGTGGATAAAAAGAGAGACTGGGAAAGGATTTGTGCCAGCAGACCTTATGGTTTTGTAGTAATTAGTAATCTGTGCAGGTGTCTATTATGACTAACTGACAATAAATCTTAGTTTCTGTTTTGAATATTGCTTTTGTTTCCCAAGTTCCATGCCTGAAGGGGAGAAAGAAAATGACTAGAAGATTAATTACTGCAATGGTTACTCCCAACAAGATAAAATGGAAAGTAGTAATCCACTGAATGAGATTAAATGTTCTTCTTATTATTTTCATATTTTATTTTGATAACAGAAAACTGAAGGCAGTGTAGGTTGTGTGGGGGTATGTATATACTGATTTTTGCATAATGATGGAAAAATAAGTGTACTTTGTCAACAGCCTTTCTTCGAGTTATGTGCATAAGGCAAATTTTCTTTCTACATCAGCAAAATGATGGAAAGGTATCCAAACCCTCTACATTTGTGCAGTAACCTCTAATTCTAAGCACAGTGACAAACTGTAAGTAAATTTTACCATAGAGCTATGTTTTCCTTAGCCTCTCCATCTGCTCGTTTTTGACACCCCTGTCATTAACTGTCATTTTCCTTTAAATATACAGTGAAGCTGAAAGGCCAGCTCTACATCACATCATTTCAGATTAGGGGCAGTTCCTTTGAGCTGAGCACTGTTTAGGTGTCAGAAAGAAGTCTCTGACCTCTCTCGTACCACACTGCCGCAGGGCCTTAATTAGTACTGACTCCAGCCATTACTGCAGAGAGGACAAAGGCGACCACATCATTTTTCTACTTAGGAAGTTAGCGTCTGACCTAATAACTTGTCCAGGCTCGCAGGACACTGTAATGGCCACACAATGGCAGTGGGGATTATTTGTCAGATTCTTTCCTCTAAATGTAGGATAATCAGGGAAGTTAACTATTGTATTCTTCAGTCTTGCAAGGGTTGTTTTAGGGTTTCACTCTGTTGATTTGTCGTGGAGAAAATGAGAGACAGAGAAGGAGTCAGATATTCAGAAAAATAAAGAGGGTGATAACAAAGCGTAGAGTGGGTTTTGTCCTGGCTAGAAGTATCTGATTATTTAAAATATCACTCTCCTTATAAGATCTACTCTGGTGCTATTGAGCTTAGTGGAATTTTATCGCTTATTTCGTGAAGAGCAAACTCAAGTCTACAATAAAATGAGTTCCTTTTTTCTTGCTCCTCCTTCCTTCATTCAACCCTTCTTCACCCCATCCCTCAGTCTCCTAGCAGAAATTCACTCTCACATGAGAAACATTTTACAGTGCTTTTGGCACAGCTTTTTTGGTCTATTTCACTAGAAATTGGTCTTATTGCATCAGATGTCAGCATTATACAGTTCCACAGAATCTCCTTAATTTTCCTATTTGTTTAATAATGTTCCACTGAGAAAACTTCATGTCAGAATATAATCACTTCTTAATCTAGAACTCTCTTTTTTTAGTTTTATTTTTATTTTGTAAATTAAATAAAGCAATTGAAATTGCTATAGAAGTTGCATGGTCTCACACCATGTTCCTTTATTATCAGCCAGTGTCACATGCTGCAGCACAGAAGCACACTTTATGCTACTGCAGCAGAAATTACTTTCACTGTAAATACATTTCAGAGACTTGGCAAGGCGATCTAAAACTTGCAGCAAGCTAAGACTCTGCTGATGATCAGTTTGTCAAGGTATAGATATAATGTATACTTAGTATTTTTGAAAGCTGTTTAACTGTAATCGATTCATTTACTAGCTTGAGGCTTGGTTTTTGTCATTCTTCTGTAGGCAAGAAGTAATTCTTCCTGCCTGCCTTACACCTCCCTCACAAGAAAAAAAAAAAAAGGAAATAAAATAAAATAAAAAAATAAAATAAAATAAAATAAAATAAAATAAAATAAAATAAAATAAAATAAAATAAAACTTGTTTCTAATTCTGATATGCTTTTCCATACATCGTGGTCTTTGTAATTTCAATTCTAGTTAGGATTATTTTTACTGTAGTGACTTTGAGCCAGATTGGAGTCTCAGAAATACTGTAAAGTTACTACATCTCTAAGGAAATCTCTTCTGAAGTGATCACAAAAAGGTAATTACAGTATTATCAAAGCTGCAAAATGTTGCATAGCATTTCTTGTGCTCAAACAGCATCTAAAGCAATAGAACAAATTTAAATTCTACAACAGGGCCCAAAGTGAGCACAATTTGCAAGAGATTAGATGAGTTTCTATATAGAGCTATAACATGGGATAAGACTGTTGGGGCCACAACCCTTCAGTCTATGACAGTGTGATCAAGCATTATTTCATTTAGTCTATGAGCTGAAATAACAGCCAATAAAGTGTTTCGGAGTAGTCCTTTGACTACATATCATATATTGCAATTTCCTTATTCTCTTTTAGATTACCCACATACATTGATTTTTTCTGAGAAGCAGGGAGGTGAACTTTACCTTTCTGAGCATAAATAATTCCAGATTCAGAAATATTCATTTCACAAGAAAGATACAGCACAGAAGAGCCCTATATCACGGAAGAGACTTCTGACTTTCTGTGGATCTGTAGGGCTACAGAAGTTTATTGTCCAAAACCAAGAACAGCATCTGCTGGCAGCTATTACAGCAATTTAGTTGATGCTTTTTGCCCTCCATTTGCTGAAGAACAATATCAGGTCTGTGATTCTATTAATAAGTTAGATTAAAATTTTAAAGGGCCACTGCCTAGCAACTTCTGCTTCTTAAGGATTGGCAGCTCTATTATGGAAGTCACATTAAACTGAGAGTTGCTACCCATCATTTTCCCATTGCACTGAAGCACTCAAGGAGGGCAGATGAAGAGGAACCTCAACGCAACGTAAAGGCATCCTGGATGCAGGGGTCCCTCCCACCTGCAGCAGAGCCAGTCCTAGGGGCATTGCAGGCAGCATGGTAAAGAGGGGGATCTCATCTTCCACTCTGTCATTTATTTAATCAAGATTAAACACATTTTCAGATTATTGGCCACTTCACTGCCTCTCCCCACTGGTAGTGAGGCAAACAAGTTGCTCTAGCAGAGGGATATGAAACTGCCTGGGCTGTGGGTATAGAAAATGGGGAATGTGGTGAACTAATTTGTATGAGACTCTCTCTCTCACTGGAGACTTCCTTTCTTTTGTGCCCTGTGTGCTAGAATGTCTTCTAAGCTGGTTTACTTGTCAAAATTCAGGATTCAGCTTCAGGGGACTGGAAGGA
Organism: Grus americana; assembly: GCF_028858705.1. Classification (NCBI taxonomy): domain Eukaryota; kingdom Metazoa; phylum Chordata; class Aves; order Gruiformes; family Gruidae; genus Grus; species Grus americana. The sequence continues at coordinate 33,710,767 of NC_072853.1, read as the reverse complement.
CACTAGAATGTACTATGGGAAAAGGACCTAAATAATTGAGATCATTTTTGTGTAAATGTATTTGGGTTTATGCGGCCGTTATTTGTGCATATGCACTAAGGGCTGCACACATGCAGAAAAATATATATGGTCATTAATAAATGAAGTCTTATCTGTCCTTGTATGTGTATGACTGAGCTTGTGATGCCTGCTTTTGCAATTTTTTTTTTCATGTTGCTGGTATCTAATAGACATTTTCTAACTTTCAACAAATTTTTTTTAAAAACTGTTGTTTGAGAGAAAAAAATCCAGAAAGGAAGAAAAATCAGAGACAAGGAATACTTGTAGAGAACACTGAGGCGTTGACACAAACTAAGAAAAGCCCAGGAAATCAAAGTTGAGGTTGACATGATATTTTTCAATTGCGCTTCTGCGCCTTCCTCTTTTTTTTTCTTTTTTTTTTTTTTCTTGCCGTGTGATAAGATAAGGAGAGAGTGTCAAACTTAGAATATTCTGCCTTTTGTTGGTTTGAGTCATAACCTTACTGTTGCTAAGACAGTACCTCTTTGGCCTGTGAATAATACTTTTTTTTGTCTTGGTGGTGTAGTTAGAAGAATCAGATACTTTTAAAGCATATTCAACCATCCTTTTTACTTACTTTTAATCAACTTGTTCTTCCGAACAAGGTATGGAATTGATAGCTGTTATTGATTGCTTGTAGCATTACCTAATCTTCACTAAATGTAGGAAGCTTTTCAGATTTAGAAAGGTGGCAGAAAATGTCTAGTAAAGACGCTGCTGGGAATTGAAGCTCAATACCGTGGTCAGTATAAAAGTGATATAGCTATGAGAGGTATTTTATTATAAGCCCATTGTTTTTTACTAAATGCTCAAGCTGGTGTAATTTACAGAGATTTTGAAGTTGCTTATATATTTATCAACTCTTTCAGTATTTCATTTATTCCAATTTACACCAAGAAAAAACTTTTATTAACGATAGTGTGCTGGAACTTTGGAAAACTACAGAATGTAAAGAATACTGTACTGTAATAATGTAGAAAAGAGACAGCATTTATGCTTTCAATACAAAGGGAAAATATAAGAAATGATTACTAAAACAGATATAAACGTGACCTTCACTATGGTTCAGTAATTATCCTAGTCCACAGTATGGTGTTTGTATCATGATTTCCCTTATTTCCTCTTTGTTTTCATTTTTATCTGGGTACTTCACTGGTGAGTAATAGCTAAAGGGAACCCATTATGCAAGGCGAGCATTCAGTTTGCAAGTGAATTTGCTTGTAGCTATTGCCACATTTGAACCTCACTAATGTATGTAAATTAAAAACTCTGGTATTCGGATCGCTCCTGTTTGAAATAAAAACAGAATCTGATCATTACAATCTGCAAGCCAGGTATTATCACTGGACTAGTGAGCCGCTGATGATAAATTGTACTGAATAGCTTGTGGATAGAATATTTTATCTCAGTTCTCTATCACACAGCACTGCATAAAATAAGAATGATTCATCAAGCATGAGAGCTGGTGGTTTATGAAATTCATTGCTCACGGCAAGTGTATTTTTTAAAATTCAAAAGACAAAGCAACTCACAAGGGTTATTTAGTAATCAGTGTGAATTACTTCTAGGTATAAGCCTTAGTGGAAAAAATTAAAAATACATTTGCTGTACAGGAAGCATTATTGCTGTAGGTGCTATAATTTAACTGCTTCTCATCTATAGCTTTTGTGTGTGTGTGTGTGACCATTTTGGATTCCAATCCTCCTCCCCTTTATTTTTAAAAGTGAAACTGCATAATCAGTTGTAACAGGATTATTACATCGAACAAGTCTATTCTATGCTCTCAGCAGAAACATCTTCAGGGGCTTGTACACCTTAGGCTGCAGTGGATATTTTGTTTATTCAAAAAGACATGTAAAAGGAGAAGAGCAATATAAAGTCATCTTTTTTCCTTCAGATTTACAGTAAGAATGTTTCATTTCTTCTTGTGTATTGATGTCCCAAGGCAATGTTCCAAATGAAAAGATAATAACTTATGAAGAAGTGTCAAAAACTAATTAAGTTTTGTAACTTGTTTTCCTTCACATAAAGTATATTTTTCATCACACTGTCCGGTCACATGCTGGGATTCTTGCTAACATCATCACATGCCAGTCACACCAAGTCTCAGTGGTTCTTCTCCTCCTGTCATTATTTTCAGCATCAATTAATTTTCTTCTGACCTTGCCTTTAGAAAATGTAGCAGGGAATTATCAGTGCATGCTTTGCACAGTCTATTTGGAAGGCATTAGGCCACTGTGTGTATTCGAAAATGGAGTAGGCCAAACATTATATTTTCTCACCTGCAGGGTTGCCTAGTAACCTGAATTAAGGATTTTCACCAAGCCTTCAAGACAAATAGAAAAACTGTAAAGCAGGTTGACCCAGGTGGGAGAGTCAGACCCACTGATGTAGATTAGCATTTTGAGTGGGGAAATATAAAACGCAGCTCCTCATTAACATTTATTGTGGAAATAGTTTTTGTAATTAAAGCAGCCTATTTTCTTGGCAAGCAAAAAGAATGTGATGCATCGTATTTCACCGTTGCTAAATTTCTGTTATGAAATGCACTTTGTTTTACTTTTTGACATATTATTTGCTTGTGGACTGTTGCAATTGAACAGTCATTGAAGGGATCGAGGAAACGTCTTTAAAACATGTAAATGTACCTTCGGTGGCATTCTCACTAAAAGCATGCACGCTTGCCTATGTTGGGTAGCGATTCACATAGATATGTTCAGCTTTCATTTAATCACTTCAAGGAACTAAATTCCTTGTTTAATGTATTGCCATTGAAAAGAAAGATTAGTGTACTTTAGAGGTGGGGGTCATTCTTTGTAACGCTATTACAGCTTTGTCCTTGACATGCAAGATTCCTCCAGAAAAGGAAGAGGAGGGGGGGAGCTGGAAATTCTGCCTCAAAGGTACAAAGCAAAGAAGTAGCACAATTAGGATGTCGGCACATAGTGACAGTCCTCTGCAAATGATGGTGTCAGGCCACTGAGGGGCCGAGGGTGGCAGGAGTGACATTCACCCTAGCAAGATGGAAATAAATGCCCTGTTTGATAAAAGAAAACAGACAATTTATGTATACCCTGAAGAGTTAACAGCTAGTGAGCCATTCCTATGGGTCAAGTGCTGCATTTGCATTTTGATGGGATGTTATCAAGTAATTAATGCACCAGTCAGGATTTATTACCTCAGGAGTGAACTGAAAGGTTCATTACAAAATCGGTTTCACTTGAAGATAGGCATTTCCTCAGAGTTAGCTTTTGACATGTTGTTCCTAGCTCTCTCTGCCTGTGGCAGCAATGGTAGAAGGCCAGTGAGGTGAAATTCATTGCTTAATAAGGGCATTCACTTTGGGTATTCTTGTGATAATAAATGTATACATCAAGGCCGCACTGCCTTGTCAGTTTAATTGCTTCTTGTGCTCCTTAACAAGCCAATCTTAATCAGTCTGGACCATGTTATGAATAATTTAGGGATCAGCAGACTTCACGCTTAATAAGATGTACTAGATTATAAAACTTAAGTGCACTGTTTATAGAAAGCATGCAAAACACTTTAAGTTTTTATTAGCAGCAAGAAAAAAAAATACCAAAAACAACCCAAACCCAAACCTAGTCATGAGTTATTCTAACATTTGCAGTTTGCGAGCAACAGCTGTGTTTCTTAATGCTGTAACCCCCCTCCACTTTTGTTGAAGGCCCACAGTTCGGCCTTTCTATCCCCCTAAGCCTCCGTCAGACATAATGGGAAATTTGAGTAGGCCATGAGATTAAAGCTCAGAATCGATGGCCAACCAGCAATTGTCATTTTAGAAAACATTCTTTTATCTTTTTAAATGCAAAGCAGATCTTATTTTAAAACATTTTCTGATGGACAAAATTACCTTTTTGTTGGTGGTGGCTGATGGCCTACGTGGATTTTAATGCAATTATTTAGATTTGAGATTGGGGCTGCCAAACCTATATCAGCAATAGGATTTTTAAATGTTTTTCCTTTGTTTAATAATACAGGTGAAATGTAGGATAGACTGTAAATCATTCTTACATAAAATGAGAATTATTAAAGTAAAATACTTTTTATTTGTTAAGGTAATACAGAAATACATTAAAAAATAACAGAAATAGTCTCCAATCTCTCTGAGCCTATTATGATTTCTCCATTTAATAAGTATTGTTTGATTGAAAAGGAACATTTAACCTTTTTGTTTTAAAAGAATTCTTTGTCCTCCATTTTACCTCAACATTTGCAGGCTATAAGTCGTCCACAGAGTAATGCATCATTCAGTTTATGACATCTAATAAAGGCCTACTGCAAGCATTAGAACCAGGTGCTTCAACAATTTTCCTTTCTGCTTGTAGCTGCTTCTGCTTGTTCTCTTGTAGCCTAAATAGGGAAAAAAAAAAAACCAACCAACCAACGGAAACCTGCAACATTTTTCGCTATTTCCTTTTTTATTCCGTTCTGTTTAAGCCTTGACACATACTGACAGCACTACGGTATCATTTGATGTTCATGTAAACAATAGGTGCATGTATTTCTGAACACACAGCGTATTTATTAGTATAAATAGAGATGTAATTAAAGGCTATGCTTTCAGTCATTAGATAACATATTAAAATAATGTTATTGTTCAAATACATTTATGAATCAGGAAGATAGGTACCAGTAAATGAAAAACAACTTCAAACCTATTTCCCAACCTATAGCTGGACTATCATACTCCTTTGTTCTTGTGCAGGTTAATAGAGATTGAGGAGATGGGCAGAGGAAAAGCAGTGCAATTTTCTGCTATTTAAGCTTGGCGAAATGGCACTCTTCAGGAAGCAGCAAAAAGTATGAAAGCGTAATAGGCATTTTAAAAGTAGAAGTCCATATAGCTGCTTGAGGGATCCTCAGATTTAGGCATGCATAGAATCACGAATGAGATAATCAGCATTGTGAAATTGAAACCTGTCTGCTGCCTGCTGCTGTTCTTCCCTCTTTCAGTGGAGTGATTTGTAACACTCATCTTCTTCAGGCAAGGCAGCCTTCAAGATTATCCAGAACTGTCAATAGTAATTGCCAAAGTATTTTATTACCTACAGAAAATCAAAGGAATTTTATAACCAACAGTTATCAAGTTTCAATACACGGTATAAAGAGAGCAATTTTAGTTGGAATACAATCGTGTTTGGCTTGCTTTAATGTTCTTGAGACAATTCCTGTGCAACCAACTACAACACTCACTGTATTTAAGCTGGAGGCAAGAATACGCATATGTACTTGTAGTTTAAAAAAATTACATAATGCTTACAAGCTTCTGCAAGCAAGTGGTTTTTAATTGCCATACAAACTATGCCTTAGCTAATTACTTCTAAAAAGAATGAGGTTTCTATAAAACTCGAGATGACATTTTGAAATTCTGGCAGTAGATATAAGTTTAACCGGGGCATTCTCTGTCATGAAGTAAATAAAGTGCCTGAAATTAGCAATCTATGACACTGATTATAAAGTCTGAAAACATTAATGTTGCAGCTCTTATTATGTTCTCTGAATATTATTGCTATGTGAACTGCAATCGTGATTGTCAGCCATTCATTTAACACAATTCTGTTATGCTACAGGGTCACCCATGATTCAAAGCTTTTCAGATGCTTAGCTTCTTACTCAGGCTATGCATGAGTGAGGATTGCATCTTCTGTCCAACAGTGTTTTTCTGAGCCATGCACCTCACTTTCCTTCCCTGATACCAGGGAAAAGGAAGGTGTGACTGTCTAAATGCTTGGTGGGAGAAAATTCAGTTTCTATTTTTGACAGTGTATTTCCCCTCTAATTCATAATGTCAAGACTGCAGTGACATGACTATTTCTATGGGTTCTTTTACAAACAAACACACAAATTTACTTGTGACAAATTAATTGGCATGAGGAAATGCCTCTTTTTAAGTTCCAGACCAGATGGATGCACTTGTATTTGGAGACATGTGCACAGGATTTTATTCACGGCACCAAAAAGCAGGTATCATTTCTACTGAGAGGCTGTGCTGAAGGAGAAATAAGCCATGAAAAAATTTTGTAATACTACAGCCATGAAGCCATGATTATAGCATAAAAGAGAGCTCTCCTTTCAACTGTGAACCTCCTTGCCCTTTCTACATAAGCTTTTGTTTATTTTTTTAAAAAAAGACCTGTTAATTAAATTATTAATCGTTGTCGAAAGGGTAAAGTACTTTACCAAGAACTTCCTTTCATAATACTGCAATATATGAAAAATTTAGCAAAATGGTAATTAGGGGAGAGGTTATTTATATACTATTAAAATGCTGATGTTGTAATTATCAGAGAGTTATTCAATTACACCGGGTAATAGGCATTTTTAATATAAGGAAGATGACTAGCTTGCTGGAAATTTGCTAATATGACAAACCTACACTGAATCTTGTGGTTTTTTCACTCTTATCATTTATACTAGTTTTCTTCTATTGTACAGTGTGTGAAACATGCTTTGATACATTACTCCACCTGGTACTTCTGCATGGATTACAGAAGTGTATTTTCTGTATACACCAGCCAGAATTCTGCAGATGTTTAAGCACATGGGAAGAAACTGAACTAAATTGTCCCCTTTTGCGAGAACTTAGTTATCTCACCAGCACATCCTGAAAGAAGGAACATTCAGGCCTAACTATACAGTTAACACAATAACATCATTACATTTCTTGTTTACTTTGAGCTGTGGGTTTCAACTCAATAATGACAGGACAAGTTGATGTTTGCACTTTTCTGGGCCCAGACCTTGGTATTTAAACTAGATGAGTGCAAATGCTATTCCCTTTGGCCCCTGATTGTCTTAGTAGAATATTGTCCCATTAATAAAGCAGGAATTGGTAAAAGCCATAACTATGTATGTAGCATGGGCATTTTGTCACTCTAATACACAAATTTAAAGTATCATTCTTTTTGTTTGATTCATTTTATTTTAGACTTTGCTACTCAGGTTGTATATTTACTCTAAGCATTTTAGAAGTCTCATTAATTTGTTTATTACAAGGAAGGAACAGAAATAGTGCAGAGGAAGCATGTACTGTATTATTCCAGATACTGCATAGCTCAAGAAATGACTAGTGATCGTTTCTGTAATCAGATGTATGATCATGGAGACTCTCATGATATAATGGTGATACAGACACGTGGCTGTAATACCATTTTCTCAGAAGAGGAATAAAATGTCTCCGATCCTAAGTAGATTGTAGTATTGTCATTCAAAGATTCAGAGCATAGGAACAAAAAAATCTGTCTGTGCAAAACTGTACTATAACTCATATTAATCTACAATGTCTGGTATAAAATCAAGTGAATCTTTTTTAAATGTTCTTTTTCCTTCAAAAATTCCAGAAAGCAAGTTGTTGGAAGTTTTAAAACAGGAGGGAAATGCAGAACAGAATATTTGTTGATCATAGTTCAGATATATCTTTCTTTTAGGACACAGAGCCTGACAACACTCCAGTTAAAATCAATTTAGCACTAGCGCAACTCTGCTAAATTTAGTGGAGCTTGTCTTAATTTTCACCAGTTTGAATGAGAAAACCATAATTGTCTCTCATTACTGTAGAGAAATAAATTGCATTTCTGTCTTAAATCTTTGTTTGTTTAAACACTGTACTGTTGCATTTAACATTGGATTAGGTAGGGTAAGAGTTTACTGAGAAATTGCACAGCTGTATTTGTACAGAGCTGTACCTGATTCCAACCTCCTGTAGTGTGAGCAGTGGTAACTGAACTGTTTCTGTGTTGTTCACTCACTCTGTCAGATCGAAACTCAGCTCAATAGCATTAAACTAGCTCCCATTTGAAAGATTTGTCTTACAAAACCCTGAAAACTGCTCTGAACATGCATACATTGATTTTGTTGCTGGAATCTCCTGAGCTTTGATGAAAAGGAGACTCCACATGCAGGTGAAAGAGGGTTTACCTCTTCAATATTAAAAAGAGAAGATTAAGGATTTTTGTTCAGCTAAGGCTGAACTAATCAGTGGCATGCGAGGGTAAGAGAGTTGGCCTCGTGCCTATAGTACGATAATGTTATTTTCTTTAGTTGAACGACAAGTTCAAATTTCTCCAATAGCTGCTTCTGAGTAGCTGTCTACCATTATTCCCATTTGCACAGCTAATTGAATGTCCTGGGGTGCAGGAGTAAAGGTTTTTATTTTAGCCACAAAGAGGGAGGTATTTGTCATGTTCATTGTGCGAAATTTGCTTAAATTTTGTCCTGGAAAAGATGCAACTCTTATATCAATTCACGGAAGAACATCTGTATGAGACTATTCTAAATGCTGAGCAGTTTAGCATTCATGGAAGAGATAAGGCATTTTTTGTAATCAGAAGTTTAGTTCCGTTCCATTTAGTTCTATTAAAGCATTAAAAAAAATGGAGATGAGTGATTTTTCACAAACTTTCATGTTTTGCTCTAAAGAAAAAAAAGTTCATTTAGGCTTGTAAGCTGGAGAAATTTTTTTATCCTTGCTACAGATGTCTTCTGCGCTGTACTTGCTGTTATCATAGCACATACAACTATGTGAATTTTTGTGGAAGAACAGTAGAGTATCCTTAGTTTGCATACCTCATCACTGAGAAGAGGATGTCACAACAATGTAATGTACAACATCCTCGGGAAAACAATAGTTTTTCACCTTCTACTGTCCAATCTGGCTTTATCTTGTATTCACCTGTGAAAATTCAGGCTGAACAAACATCCCTTGAAATTGTGGCACAGGTAAGCTTTGGGAGACATAGAGGAAGAAAGCAGTAATTTTTTAAATGAACTAGCTATGCTGTAAGATATCATAGCATGTTACAAATATATCTAAACTCAAGTCTTATCAGCTGTGCTTTTGATCTGTAGTAAGAAATACAATAACAAAACTGAAATGAATGCTACAGAGACAGATAAAGCTAGATAAGAGATTTTCAGAAATTAGATAACATTTTTTTTCCGTCATTTATAAGAATCACTTGGTTTGCCTCTTAGGCATATGTTGGTTGCATTCTCACACAGCATGGTTCTTCTTCAGCAGATCTGCTCCCCTGCCATCATTAAACCGAGGTCACACTCCAGAAACACATGGAAGTCCAAAAAAAAGAGAGTAGCTTCCTAACCATATCTCATAGTATTTAAACTAACAATTGCTGATCTGGAAAACTAATCGATGGTGATGACTTAGCCTTACTTCAGTCTGAACATAGAGCAGAGGACAAGAAAAACAAGCTCTGGAATGACTCACGGGACTATAGGATTATTTGTCTAACTTAATGCAATTGTGAATAATCTTCAAATCCTGCTGTAAAAATAATGTGTAAATACTGCTTAGTAAATTTGAGTTAAAACTCAAATTTATTTAATGACTGCATATATTCTTAAAAGTATTTAGTGCTTTTATTGCCAGAGAAATATTTATTTTACAACAGCATTTCTAGTTTGCTTGACTTAGAGACTCTCAGTAGTACACCTATAGCTACTTCTGAATTGAGGAAGTTAAAAGCAGTAATGATGAATTTAGGCCAGTTGCAATTTAAAAGAAGGTTGCTGGCATTTTAGAATTACATTATTCTATTAGAATTCATTTCATACTTTTAATTCTGTTATATCAAGAGATGTTAGTTACAAGGGTAGAAGCTGAACCAGTAGCAGCTTTTTTCCTAAGCCAATCCATAAAGATGCCTCTTCACCTCTTTGATGTGATAAGGAAGTGTTAAATCAAAGTGAATCCTTATTCTGCATCTTGGGACAGAATGCTGCTTAAGCCAATTGTTACTATTCCTGAGTGTTTTAGACAGTGAACCATGCATCTCTCTCTGCACATCAGAGAAGATTGTAGCAGTCATCCTGTGCCACCTGCTATCACTTAATTAGTATAATCATCTCATTTCCAGTTGGAAATAATGGCATCATGCACTTTTTAGTAATTGTAACCGTCATAATATATTCCAAATTATGTTACACTAACATTATGTGATTTAGACATTTTAGGTGGGGGTATTTGCTTTGCATTTGCACACCAGTCTTTCTGATCTTGACTCCCACCCCACAGCAAAAGGCCATAACCAGTTTTCTGCATTATTATGATCCTAAAGATATCACTGATTCATATCATAACTCTGCAAATGAGCCTCTGGTAAGTATGATTTAACCTTTAGTGGACAGAGAAAAGAATAAATAATGGAAGCAGCAGCTCATCATAATATAAAAAGTACCCAGGTTTCAAAGAATTTGATCTGTTTTGTTAGCAAAATCTATTTTTTTTTTTTTTTTTTAAATAAAATGTTGGTGATCACATGCAAGCTGGATTTACATTCTGCTTGGGATTCTCAATTTAAGGAATAATCTCAGTTAATCAGAACAGTTCTTCATGTTTAAACATTACTATATTGCAGCATTTTTTTTCCTTCTGGAGATTACATCACAGCAAATGAATAGGTAATAAATGGGTCAGTTTGGGGCAGCTTCATTTCACTGGACGGTTCTGGGCTATGAGGCTTCAAAAACAGAAAGACAGAGAAAAAGAGAAAGAAATAGGCAATGACATGAAGGGATACAGGCAAACCTGAGCCACCGTCAGAGTTAACCCTCCCCCCGTTCCCAATGATACTGTCTGGCTAAGCGAAGCACTGCCACATATATATCAGGCAAGGTTATTACCACTCTGCTCTGTAAACATGCTATGCCTCCTGGACATCTTCTATTTTTATTTCATTTTTGTGTTATATCTTATATGTTAATCTAGGCTGGCGAGAGTCGGGAGGCATTCATAGCATTGGGCCAAATTCGTTCCAGGTGTAGTTCCAGGTCCATTGACTTCAATGAAATTACACCTGGGATGAATTTGGTCTATTATTAACTATAGAGATTACATGTCCAGCTTCCTTAGTATACTAAAATACCCAGAATACATATAAATAATGAAGTATGTAATTACAGTCCTGGTTTTAATTTGTGTTCCTAACTGTGCTGATGCTTTTGCACATGTTTATAGTTATAGCTATGCTATTGTAGTATATTTTTGTTTAGTACAAATATATTTGAGTTTTTCTCTAAAACAGAGATACACATTTAGTGTTTACTTTCAAACGTCTCAGTCTTTCAAAATCCATATGATGGCTGATTCCATAAGTACAATATTAAATTATATTGGCCTTAAATATCATATGTGTATATATGGAGAGAGATGAATATACGCAGGGCATCACAATACTGCCATTTAAAAACATTCTGCAAACAATGAGCTGAACTTCTTATTGATTATATGTTAATCAATATACACAAGTAGGTGATCTTGTCAGAGTTGATAGGAGCCAATAGACCTGTTACCTATCAATATTAAAGATTTCATTAATTCATATGTTTCCTGTCCCAAACTGTATGTAACAGGTCTGTTGACAGGAATTTGTTCCTAACCAAACCCAAAACCTGGGTGGTTTTTAAACAGGCTCTTCCTTCATCAGGAGATGTAAAAAGCGTAAGTATGACTTACCTCTGCATACATCTAATTCTCTTCACTTCCCCTGTATCGTTTTGTACATTCCTGCATCTTGCAGTACTACACACTGTGAAGACCTAGTAAGCGAGTTAAAGTCAGATGACGCTAACGAATCCCAGCGCAAATGACTGAATCAATAGGAAACCAGCCACTGCTGTTTAAGTGTATCGATAAATGTACCTTTATTTTCTCTTGAATGGATAAGTGTCGCAGTTAAGAGTCCTATGGATCTCTTAATTGAAAGTTAATTTTAAATCAATAAAGAGAGTCATTTAAATATTGATCAGTCCTTTCTACACGAATTGTTAGCTGATTTTTTTTTGAAACAACTTTGTTTAAATGCAATCAATAGCCCACAATCAGTGCGTTCCATAAAAAATTGACAGATGTTCCCAAAATGCCTGCTAGGCATAATCTTATCTGTTTACATATGTAGCATAGATATTTCAGTCCTTTTCAAATGTACCTAGGTATCTATGGCAGAAACGTTCTTTCCTTAAATACCAAACTGTACTATTAAAACACATTCTTCCCCTTGTTTTTCATTAAGGTGGTTTAAAATTAAAAAGGAAGATTTCTTGGATTTCCTTTGATTGTACAAGTAATATTCCTGTTGTTTTATTAATGCAGGCAGACTGCAAAAGAAGAATGCCCTTGTTTTGCTCACAGGGAAAAAAGATATAAGCACTTATTTGAAGCACATGTACTCTGGAATTTGTGTGTCATAATCCATCAGTTGTGTTACTATACACAAAATGATACTTAGCTTTTAATTATGTAGACATTTCTGTGCACAATGTGTGTGCATGTTGAATAGTTACCATTTTTAGCTTTATTCCTTGGATATCATCTCTCTTTCTCCATAGCAGCACATAGCCTGACTTTCTTTCGTTTCAATTTGACAAAGCACACAGTTAAGTTAAAAGGATACAAATTTCATTTCATGAGATTCGTTGAGATTAACCTAATAAAATAAACTTAGCTACATGTGGCTTTCAACATTTCAGCAAATACGCTACTCTTCTAACATGCCTTCCCACAGCACTTTCAGCAATTTGCCCATAGTGGCCTGCTACAACTTAGTTTGTCACACCGAGTGATGAAGTCAGACTGGACATTTTGGTACAAGCAATATGAATTGCATTTTTCTTTTGTACCCTCTAATTAATTAAAAAGTCATACTTTGATCTACACAGCTCTGAAGTCCTGAAGTTGTCCTTTATTATTATTTTCCTTATTTTTCAATTTTCAAATCCGGTGCCTTTTAAAGAAGATTTGTACTTCTAAGTAATTAAACCCTTTTTGAAGTATGAGAGGATAAAGTTAATTATAACAAATCACAAAATTATATATATATACACAATTTTGTCAAAAGTAACATTTTTAGTTTCAGTGACGTGACTTCAATATAAAATAAAATTGACTGACAGTTATATTGACTGACATTTGACAGAAAATTATTACCATAATTATATTTCCTTTCTAAGTGACAAACTAAAAATTAAAAGTCCCATAATTAAAACTGTTTATGACACATAGTAATTCAAGGCAGAAAATAGCAAACAAAATATCTTTATTTCAAGAGTACTATCTAAGGAGTATAGGGGTTGCTTGGGGGGAAAAAAAAAGAATCTGTCATGCAATATAATTTACTCTACTTTTGCTATTAATACAAATGCTTCCTGCTGTTCTGAAAATCCACTATTTCTTAATCCAGCATTATTGTCCTCTTAATGGTACATTTCGAACCCATTTCATTCCCTTTTCTGTTAGAAAAGCCACATTAAAAGGGAAGATTAAAAAGAAACGGCCAGGTATCATTAGTTCATATGCATATGGGTTCAGCATGTGAGGATGCTGTTTCTAGGATCGGCCTTAAGATGTGACTGATAGATCTTATTTGTCTGATAGAGTTGACCAGGGAAATAGAGCTACAGCTGGTTACTTCATTAGGTCCTCTCATTGATTGAACCCTGCTGAAGTGATGCAGCAGGCTCCTGAGATAACTGCTGGTAATAGAACAAAATGAATTCTTATCACAGAGATTGGAAAGGCCATTAACCCTGGCCTCCAATGCTTTTCAGAGGTCACAGACAGGAAGCCAAGCGGTGACTGGGAAAACTGTTTTCTGTCTAACTACAGGTCATGTTAGAGGGGGTGTGTGACTTTTTTACCCTTCGGCTTCTGTACAGATGAAACTGTTACACTGGCAGATGTTAATAATCAGCTGTAAATAAATATTGGAAGCAGAAGAAGAAAAAATGAGAAAGCACAGGAATTTATTTCAATAAATATTTAATAAAAGAGCAATTGTTACTGTGATATTTACTGCCAGTTCTGCTGTAGATTTTTGCCTAATACTTTTCCATATAAATTGAAAAGAGAAATACATAGAGGCACTTAAAAAAGGAAATTTAATATGGTTTTATATAAAAATACCTTTCCTTCCTTCCTTCAAAGATGAGGATTATAATTGCCTGCTGCCTGCCTGCTTGCCTTATTCAGCAAGCCTATCACCAGTTCATCTGTGAATTAGTGCAGGGCGCTGTTTGCCTTTCACCTGGTTGAGAAGGGTATATATCTAAGTAACAGTCCTATAATTTACATTTAATGCAACCTTTCAATTGACCAAGAGCCCACAACCTAAGCCCCCATCTCACAGCTGAGGACTTTCCCACATTTGTCAAGTCAGTGCCACTCCAGCATCAGCCAGGAGAAATCATCCATTTAAAGCCTGGAGCTGCACATGACAATTTTCCTACCCCTTGTGAGAAATCCAGTCATGGCAGAGGTAGCTTTGTGTTTTGTTTGGCTCTTGCTTTGAGCAGCAAAAATACGGTGGGATGCGTCTTATAAAATAAAATGGAACATTTTCTCTTTATTACTGATGTATATAAGGCAATGCAGATACGTATTGTAGGTTGTTTTTAGCAATATGTTGGTGGCTTCTATCCTTGTGATTGTGATTTAATTTCAATGTCTGTGGTCATGTGGTATTCTCTGCTGGAGCCAATCTTTCACAAGGAGCAAGTTCATTTAAATGTAAATGGGGTCCTGTGGATGGAAAAAACTACCTACTTCATGTCTTCAGTGACCCACCCAAGCATTTGGTTTGGCCTTCCGTGCATAAATAATAACAAGAAGGTATGCTGTCATTGCCTTGCTTGAAGCACCAGAAGTGGTTTGGCACAGCAAAAAAACCAAGCACTAAAAGGAGACTGGTTTGGATAAACTCACAGTTCAGATCCCCATCCTGATTAAACAGTGTTAAAAAAAAAAAAAAAAAAAAAAAGAGAGAGTTACAGAGTTATTTTGAGGACTTGTGAATTACAGGAACAGATGAAAACCAACTCAGGCTAAGAACATACCACACCTAAAAATACTCTGAAGTAGCAGAAAACTTGTCATTTTGTTAACTTGAATGGATTTTTGCTCTTAATTGTTTGTAGCAATTTGCAAGAGTGGGATGAGAATGTGGTATAAGTGGTAATATAATTAGCATTAATTTAGCATAAAAATGCAAACCTACATTTTATAAGTAGTTACCTTCCCTTCCACTAAAACATAGAAATATATTACATAACTCTAAAGTATGTGTGGCTTTTTTCAGTGTGTTATTAAATATGATAAAACAGAGTTCTTTTTCTTTATTACTGATGTACATAAGGCGATATGAATGATTGCACACCTTTTTATCAGTATCTTTGTGGCACATATACTTTCACACTGCTAGACTCGTGTTGTCTTCTCATAGAAATACTGCAGGTGTATTTCAACAGAACTGAAAAATCTCCCTTATAAATTTCGTTTCCCACCAAACAAAATCATAAACAGCTTTTCATCTGTGTGGATGAACAGATATATTTTCAGAATTATTTCATTAAATGCACACTTTTATTTATCTCATTTATTAAGAATGTTATGTTCTGTTGCAGATGTTTCAGGGCATGACACATGGGCCTGGAATCCCAGTGTATGATACCTTTGGTGAAACTCACTTATGAAACATCCAAACTTACAGTTAGTTGTGCTCCACACTAGGAACTTAGCAAAATTTTGACTTTGTTCCAGAGCGTGTAATAAAGGACTGGTATTTACTGTTTTCAGAGATTTCTCAAGAATATTTGATAAGCTTTTCTCTTCTTTTTATAAAGTAGCATTAGTTCAAGATGAGCTAGATTTAAGCAGTGCAAGATTTGCTAGCCAGGGTAAGAAACAGGATATTGGTGTTTATGTTACTCAGCTGCATTAGGTGTAGCTGTGAATCAAATAATTTTATCCTGGCAGCTTCAAAACCTAAAATGTTCATCTGTTGGTCCCTCTTCCTTTATTTCATTGAGCTGGTTAAGTAACAATAACCAAAGCTGTATGTTTAGTTTTCATAAAGATTCCAGTGAAATGCATTATAGATACATAGTGACTGAGCTAATGCTTTTTTCTCTATCTGACATATGATTCACCATTGGGGGATATACATTTTGTGCTGGTTTTCATTATTCAGTTACATTCCCTACAGACTGATGTCCACAGAACCTCTTCAGTCTTCTAGATATATTTGCTGACAACGCCATATTGTTAGGTTTTTTTAATTAAAAAAAATTGAGCTCAAATGCTGTCATGACAATTCAGAGGTAGAGGTGCTTTCAACCTACTACCAGAAATCTTGGCAGCACACGTGATATCTGAAAAGCAACATTATTGGTTGCAATGTGGACAACATGGGGGTTTTTTTGTTTAGAATATGTAAAATTATTTTCCCAAGGGCTTTTTGTTTGCCCTTGTGATTTGCAAGACTTACAAAATTATTGAAAAGACAAGTCCACCTCCTCATTCACTGGTAAAGGAACAGACTTGAGGAAGCAGTGTGAATGTCAAGCACTTCATGAGAGCGAGCAAATCCTTTGGTGGGTGGTACTAATCTTTTACAACTGTTGAAGATTTTTGAAGGAACTCTTGCAAAAGTGGCATAGCAATTGTGATATAGAAAATAATCTAAATATCATTGATAGACTAAGAGCAGATACTTTATTTTAGGAAAATATGAGGTTTCTTACGTAACAAGCTATGATGGAGAAAGAGAGAGTATCACCACATTGATTAATTTTAAGGCAAGTTAGAATTAGAAAGCTCTTTGAATAAGGCCTTTAGAAAGAAGAATCTCTTGGTTAATTTGTGTTAAACTGAATTAATATGGTTCTTTCAAAACAGCAGTATATCATTTCATGGGTATCGTGAAAATTACGAGCATCCTTAATTTAGTCTCTTTTTTAGAAGAAAATTTAATAGGATACCGTTTTGGAAGTGATTGAAGATCCACTTAAAATGGGCAAACAAATAAATATTCAGCCTTTGCTCAAAAAGGACAAACGGAAAGCCTTTCCCCAGAAAACTGGTTATAGCTTTATTAATATAAATACTTAACTACAAAAACCCAAGTGCCTGAATTTGTAGTTTATAAGACAGCATCCTCCTTATTCATTGATATCGCTCCCCAAATCCTGCAGCAAGATATCTGACTAAGGTACCCAAAGGGCAAAAAAAGCCCGATTGCTCACAGGTGCCAAAGAATCTGTTTACAGCCAGCTTGCTAGAAAGGAATGAAATCCACTTTGCTTGCAACCTTTTTCAGTTTGAGAGGTAATATACATGAAACTTCTTGAGGTCTAAATATTGAAGCATAAAACCTTAAATATGGGTCAAATGATAGAATTAATGACGTCTGGCCCAGGTCAGGAGAGAGGGGCCAAGTTCCTAACTGTATCTGCAGCTTCCAAGAGAGTGAGCTGGCTCTGGGTTTAAGGTGGTGTTTCTGGAAACTAAGAATTAGGTACGGCAGTTTCTCCTAAAACTGACCCAAACACAGGCACTACTGTTTTCCTGCTGCATTGAAGGTACATCCCATCTTATTTTTCTAGACCCTACAATAACAAATGGAATTTCTGGTTTTGTTTTCTTGCACTTGTAGGCTTTGATAAATGTTACATATTTTTCTGCTGTCCATGTCCAATTTAATCAATATTACAAGTGCTCCCTTGTGGTAGGTGGAACGGTGGCAATAAAGTGAAATTTCCACAGCTTTTACCCATTGAAATTCTCAGAGGGCAAGATTCTTATAAACTTCACTTTGCTTCCTCTGTAATAGATTTAATAGCTCCATTCAGGAAGAAAGTTCGATGTGCTTTCTCATTTTCAAAATGTAGATAGTAAACCAAGCTTTATTGTCTTCCCAGCTCTTTAAGAACTTCTAACATTTTAATATTCTTTTACCATGAGTGTTAACAAATGTACTTGTCTCCAGAATTGCTCTGATGTCCCGGTGTGACTCTGCATTTGAAAATGGGGGAGTTAACTGAGGTAAATTTCAGACATTCCCAAGATTTTTGAAACTGGTGTAATTTAGGTCAGCTTAAGGCTGTTTGGAATATCTTATTCTGTGCACAGGAATTGTTAATGTCCACTTTGAATGAACCAGCTACATTGGCTTTGTGCCACTGGGCATCCTTGTCATTTTAAGGCTTTCCTCCCAGCCATTTAAGCCATCTTTTAGGCATCTGTGTGCTGCTGAAGCAATGAAAAACAACCTTATCAAAACCTGAGCTCTAGTCTTTAGTCCCAGAGTTCATTATAATAGTTTAGAACTGATGTTGTGTGCTTCTCGTTATTTTGGTGTCCTCTATTACAAAGAATTACTGTATTGTCTTTTTCCTTGTACAATGCATCATTTGGGCTCAGCAGTCACTAGCAGAGTTCTACTTCATTCTTCATGACTGATTATTTGTCTTATTAAATTCTCTCCTAACAAAGCAAAGTCTTGAAACACTGGAATCGAAAGAGATAGAGGAGTGTTCACACTTCTAAGAAGACATACCACCAGTTCTAGCCTTTATTTATATTATATTACCGTTTCTGTTGCTATTACGCTCTTTCAGTGAGAAATAAACAAACAGTAGGAGGAATATTAAATAAGGGGTTTAGGCAAATTAGGTTAGATGAAGAAACGATAAAAAAAGATTCAACACAATGAACAAATGAAACAGCAGGGTTCTAAATGATACTGTACATCTATAAAAAACCATGTATGTTGCTTCACTGTTACTTGGTAGGCCAACTGTTTTCATTTTACGTACCATAAAATTATTGTAACTGCATTTCTGCTTAAGCAAGGGTGGGGACATTTTAAAAAGGAACAGGCTGTGTACTGTTTTCTTAATCATACGAGCCCTAGAATAATTATCAAACAGTGTTTTCCACAGAGTTGATCTATAATTCATCTGAGGAAGAAAACATCTTTCCAATAAAAGATTTTTTGTCCTCAATTTTTCAAGGGTTTCTTTTTATTATTGTCATTAACCCAATTATCAAATTTCACAACTTCTTCATTTCTCAACTACTTTTTTCATACGCTTGTAGCTGGAGGGAAAAAACATAGGTGGAGACATTCAGTAAAAAGGTTTTTACAAGGGTTACAGTTTTTCTAAGTTACAGCCAAGAGAATTTAATTGGGGGAAGGTTTTTGGAGGGTGGCTTGTATTTTTTGACAGTTTGTAATATTTTCAACTCCATAACTCAACAGGCATGAGACTGCATTAAAATTCCTGAGATTTATAAAGCAGTCAAATTTGAATTATCTGTGAATAAGATTACCTGGGTTATGGCTCAGCCAGAGCCCATCTGCTGCCCACACCACTGGCTGCAGCCCATTGCTGCAGAATACGACACAAAATAAATATTGCTCCTACCAGGCCCGCTCTCCTCACTGCGATTTAGTGCTGTTCCTTTGTTCTACAGATAGCTATTTACAAGTGAAAGTAAGTGAATTACTTCAAAAGTGAATGTACTAAATGTGTTCTTTTAATGTAGTTTGTATATGGTTTTGCTTTACTTAAGTAACCCCACCCCTGTAGTACCCTGGAAAATTGAGACTTGATTATAACAGATTTGGGGTTGAGTTTTAGGCTTTCTTTTTGCTTAAGCCTTTAGAAATGGTGGTGGTGTTTTTTGGATTGTTTCTTCTTCTTCTTCCTCTTCTGTTTTTCTGCTTTGTTGTCCAGTGAAAGTTCACGTTCTTGCATAACTCCGTAAGCTGAGACTGTGAGTATAGCATCCATCGTGAGACTTTCAATAAAAGTTCCAAAAGCTGACCACTCTGCATACATTTCTGCAACAAGACATGTATTCCACGTTGCCAGCAGTAATGCACATCTGTAACTCAGCTTGCAGAAGCACCCTCCTTGACTTTGATGGTTAGAGGCTAAGCAGCAAGTCTTGTTTTCCAGTGGAGGGCCATTCTTTGGCCATGAGTGAATTAATGACAGAAGTTGGGCTGAAAACAGTTTTCTGTGACAACTTTTCTATTTTGAATGAAGGAATACATGAAATAAGTCTTCATTAGAGTTTGATCAGCAACTTCTGGAAGCAATTCATTGAAAGCTGCTGAACCTGCATGTTGTCTTTGAAGTATTTAGCAATTTTATTTTCACCTTTGACTTTTTATTATTATTATTATTATTATTATTATAAACTAGGGGTTGAGTTCAAACTTATTTATGCTGAGTTTATAGTAGTCTTAAGTGGTATTTCTTATATGATTTTCCATGACTAACTTGCAAGGAAGAGGACCTAGTTGAGTCAGATTCGATTTTCAGCTTGTTCCTCTTAAAGGTAGGGTAGCTGATTTTTCAGAAAGAGCTCAAATACATTCTAGGCCTCCAAATGGACCTTCAGACCAGTCCTGTTTCTGTTTTATTTGGAAAGGCAGCATGTATGGGCTTGTCATATCTCATAAAACACTGTTGGAATAGTATTTTCTTTTTATTTTAAAATTTGACTAAAAATGTCTTAAATAAATGTAAAAATTATTTTTGTTACACTGATACCTGGATTTTCTTATCCCAGATATGCAAAACAGTTTTACTTAATCCTATGACTGATGAAATAGAAGTGTTCAGCTTGGTTCTTTTTTTCATCTTGAAGCATCTAACTTCCCTAGTTAGGAGCAAGTAAAAAGTTGCATACTTCTGATTCCTTGTGTTCCCGCTTTCTGTTAAAGTCAACTTGTCAATTGATTCTTCTTTCTCCTCTCTCTCTCTATATATATATGTATGTATGAACAAAATATTTTAACTTTTTTGTAAAGTTTAACTTTGGATCAACTTTGTGAGGTAGTATCCGAAACCAGCAGTCTGTACTTGTATACGTAGGTCTCGGAAGTGACACAAGCCATGCAATCAATTTGACCATAGGTATCCTGCCAGGCTGACATCCTCTGGAGACACAGAAACATGCATATGGTCCCTCTTAGCCATCAGCTAAAACATGGCATTTCTTAGTCTGACAAATTGTATGCTGCACACGATGGAATGAGTGAGGAGTGTCACCTCATTGTCACATGCAGTCTAAAATAGATACTAACTCCAAAAAGCCTTGGATGAAGAGTCTCTTCCTATTTCCTCATCATTTGAGAATATGACCAATATGTTTATCTGTGTTGATGCTGATACTGAATATGTCAAGTGTGCTCGGCTAACCAGATGTAGGAGCTTTCACAAAGCATCTGGATGAAGGAAAATGACAGGCTGATGACTAATTTCTGCCCAAATAGTGTTCATATGAAATCAATAATTTCCCGCTCCATCTCGTCAACAAATTCTGAGGAGAAAGCCCATGGCATACATCTCAGTTCCTCAACCTGTGCTTGTGGGACAGAGGCTGTTACAAATACAACAGGCAAACAAAATTTTGATTCTGATTTTTGCAGTAAGTTGAACTAAAGCTTAAGAATTAGGTTAAGAACCATATTTCTTAACCATAAAATACATTTTACAAGGTTTCACGAATGGCAAGCAAATAAATATATAGTACACATAGAAAAGAGAGAGGATCTCTGCCAAGCTTCTTTGGGGTACTAAAGGGAGTATATCTTGAAAAAAAGAGCGTTTAGACAGAAAAGTGCGGTGCCTGCAGTAATTGCTTCATCTCGTGTCTTCACACAGTTATCTGAAATGCTTGTCTTGTCTTTCATGTGTGCTGTTCAGAAATGTCCCCCCATCAGCAAATCTGATTGATTGGACAGATCAGCAATGTAAAGGCAGCCAACTAGGACTGTGCACTTGGTTAATTTTCACAGAATTTATTTTTTTAAAAAACTATAAATCAAGCTCTTTTACCCATATCTTAAAAAGAACTCAAAATTGTATACTCAGATGCTGTATGAGACTAAAAATAGAAGTCTTTAAAGATGCATGGATTAACTATACAGTAAGCAGCAGAATTTATTTTATTTTTTTATGAAGGTGCCTGAAGTAATCTTGCTCTTATAATAAGCAACTTCATAGGGTTTTTTTTTCTGATTTTGGAAGTTATTCGCTGCTTACTTCACATCATGTTCCACTTTTCAAGTATAATACTACAATAAATGAGTGGCTATTATAATCCCCAGACCTCAAAGCCCAGCACACATGGTTTTGTGAACACATGATTTGAAATGAGTGGAACTTTCTCAATGTATTTGTAGGTTAGTGTGTATGGAGGATATATGTTTTATGAGGACTATAAAATCTGCTTAAAGGCCAGGTGTTGACCATCTATTTTGCATTGGTACAAATCCTCTGCGCCTAATGTATGACGTTTTGCTAATTTCTCTGAGACTATGTAGATTCTTGAAACTGCTCAGCTTTCAGTCCTTGGATGCTGAGATTACACTGAGCACTTCTGGAAATTAAACATTGTGTGTTCACTTAAAGCCATTTTTCTGTGGTGTGACCTCTGAAGATTTGAACTTCTGTGAATACCCTTACTCAAGCAAAGCCTATCCTTGCCAATACTTTACAAAGTCCTTTTTTTTCTTTTTTTTTTCTTTTTTTTTTTCCCCCCTTCAGCTTAGTGATAGCTGTGGAGCTAATTTATGCTGACGTGATCAAAACATCTTGTTTCAAAAAGAAAACAATAATTTTCACAAATACAGCACATCTGCCCAACTGTAATTGTGTCTCATCTTTACTTGTCTCTTTCCATCATAAGGGAAGCTACAGTATTTTTTGTAATTACAACATGTATGAATTGACTAGTGTGTGTCTGAAAGCACTGTTTGCAAACTCTAATAAAATTATTACATTTCATCAATATTAGCACAGATATCTGCCTGTATATAGAAAAAAAAAAGATACTCCACACTCACTATGATACTTGCTAACTAGTTATTGCACTATTCCTAAATTCCTAAGTCTTATTCCTAAATCCTGTTCCCAAATCCTATTTCTAAATTAGCTAAGCCTGGATCTAATACGGTAAAGTGAATCAATAAAATGTTACACTTCCATATGAGATATTCTTCACACCACCTCTGTGAACTTCAGCTTGATTTGTGCAGGAAAATCCTTGTGCATTGCCTTACAGTCTACCCTTATGCATTTTATAACTTTATATGTTACAGATAATATTCAGATAAAAACATCTGTAAATATATACTGTTTGTTAATCTTATATGCCTAAAGAAGAAAAAAGGGAGGTTAATCTATTGATATAGTAGAACTGGTCTGCTTCTGCCTCTCAGAAAAGCCACTTTCACAATCAAGGACAAATATACGCTGTACTACCTGAATTCAGCACAATGTGTGTGTATGCGAGGAGATATGGTCTGTAATTACATGGTCACATAGCATTTCCCCCTTGCCTGTCTGAGTTTACAGAATGGAGCTGCATGGGGTTAGGGATGAATCAGTGCTGTGCAGGGATGGCAGAAACTGTCTTTAGAGCCTCGCTGCGTTTGCTGAGAAATTCAGAAAGTGTGTAGTGAAGGAGGCTGGGAATGCCAGGAAGAGAAATAATGGGGTATGTATAAGACAAGTGAGGAACTTGCTTCTGTATCTGTCTCTACTGGAGAGATCCTATTTTTTTTATCCTAAGCAGGTCACCTTACCCAGACTTTTCATAGGAGTTCACTGACTGTGTGGCCTTCATTTTCTGAGTGCTTGATTTGAGGCTGTACTATAGCGTTAAATAAGTGCTGAACACACAGAGCTGCAAATGAAAGCAATCAGTGCTGTGCTTTGAGCATAGAAAGTGCTATATATTGCTATGTACTTGGAAAAAATTGGGTCCCATCTGTATCAAACTGGGTTCTCCAAGTTAGTAGACTTTTTTAACCTCAATTTCTGTATGCCTCCCCTTTCTGAAATTGCAGAACTGCCTACTCATCTCTTAGGATATAATGAAGATAAACTCATTAATGTTTGTGCAGCAATAAAAAGTCAATAATGAAATGAATAATTTGGCTTTCAGAATGGGTTGAAGAGATGTAGTAAATAAAACATGTGGCTCCATGTTAAACAGTGAGAAGGAAACAAAATCCTGAATAGCTTTTAACTAAATAAATATCAATAGTTTTGTGCAGGCAAGAAGCTTTGCCATAAGGTAGAGCTTGATCAGGAAATTAAAGATTGTGTCACAAAGGAAGTGTCTTGATGTATTTGTTAAGATATTAAAGTATTTTACTTCTGTGATATTATTAATGGTTCTAAAAACATGGGGAGGTTTTTTGCATCTATAATCAGAGAGTTATTTTTTGAAGACTTAAACGTGAAAAAAAACTTACCGTGTAGTACTGTACTGAAAGTCATATGAAACTTCAATGGGCTTGGATTTGCTGCACAACCCCTTTTACTGAGCTAATGAGACAACTGAGAGAGGCAGAAGGTTTTTGTCCTCTCTGTGGACGAGCACTGGTGAAGGGTAGTGCAGTAAGCTAGAAGAATCAGGGATTTAATTTTGGGTAGTGGGGGGCATCATGTTTTACTCATATTGATTCCCAGTCTCTTTGCCTAGTAATCACTGTCTTCACCTATCATTTTCTCTCCACATCTATCCTCCCACTCTTTTTGTACATGACTTTTCCCACCCCACCAGTGATCTCTATTTTTCTTATCCACTTCTGCTGCTCATTCTTCTGATGTCCCTTCTATATTTCTAGGCAGCTCCCAGCTCCCTTCCCTATCCATCCATGCATGCTTCCATCCCTGCTGACTGCCAGCTTTAATATTCCTGCACAAGCCTCTCAGCATGTCTCGATGTCTTTGCCTCATTTGCTTAGTAGATTGCAGTGGTTTGCACTTTTGGTCCCAGCCAGCTCTATCTCCTGAAGTCCAGTTCCATGCTGGAATTTGGTACACTGCTGATTCTAGTCCTAGTCTCCTGCCTTCTACCTATTTTTCATTTGATCATAATTGCCACCTCAGTTTCTCCTCCCTTCCCCATCTCCTGGTCTTTCATGTTCTTTTCCTCAGACCACATTCTGCTTACGTCTCCCCAGTTCTTTCTCCAACCCCCACAATCTCACGTCCATACTTCTTTTGCTGCTGCCAACCTACTAGCACAGGGGGAACATGCTGCTCCTGCTCTCCTATAGCAATCAGTTCCCAGTGCACTGTACAATGACAGACAGCAGCAAAAGAATTATAATAAGAAGGGAAAGTTCAGTTTCACCAGAGCAAGGATGCTATAGTTGCAGTCTGGTTGTACAGGGGAGCTGCCAGGAGAATTTGTATTTTAGAAAACCTGTTTAAGCTGCAGTTCCTCTATGAGGATGGCATGTGCATTGTTTGGTACACACAGGAACTGGGTGAAGAGGTTTGTGGAGGCTCTGTGGGATGTGACTGAATATGCACTTTGGTGAGCTCTCAGCACTGTGGGAAGTGTGAGTGTGTTCAGTGATTATGGATTCCTAGGAGAATTTCAGCTCTTCAGTACAAGTGGCTTTTCTGAGCATGGGTAAGTAGAATTTTTCAAAGCTATATTGCTTGGCTGAATTTGGGCAGTTTTATCCAATGTGGCACATGCCAGACACGTTCCTGTCTGCCAAATTTTGGGTTCCAGTTTAAAATCACTAGAACAGTAAAGATTTCCAAAACATTATATATACATATACAAATCTATTTGTCCTAATCATATTCTTAGAAGTAGAAAATTCATTTTGACTTCAATAAAAAAAGAAAAAAAAGAAAAAAAAAGTATATGATATCCAGCCTGCAGCAGAGATTCAGCCAGCCGATTTCAGCCCAAGCAGTTAAAAGTTTACTAAAGTTACAAGCAAGTGAAAAGACAGATGTGTGGTGGGAAGTCTTCATTAAGCTTACAAATGTGTGGCCCTATCAACTTGTCTGAAGTCATTAAGAACAAATTTTAAGTTCAGGTCTTGTTCAGAGTCTTTCTCTGAAATATTTTCGGTGCTATCAACAGAGCCACCTCACAAGGCATTTCAGGGTCTTAGCTAAATTGACACTGTAGATTTGTGCTCATTAGGCAGTTGTGAGAAGGGAGTGTATAGGCAAGGGATGTGCTTTGCTTCCACAGAGATATAATTATATTGCTGACAATGAAAATTAATGTGGGGAGTTGTTATTTAAACTATGTATGGGAGAAAGAGCATTCAAATTAGACGATCATGTAGCAAAGGTAAAAGTAGTGCACTATACTGAGCAATGGGAAGTAAAAAACTTAAATGAAGGAAAGAGGAAATGAAAGATGGAGGAAAACATCTAATATGTTGCACTGGTTTAGTAAAAAGAAAACCAGGTACAAATAAATCCACACATGCCATTCTGTTGCCATGATACAAGATGCTTTACAGCAAGACTGGGTGACCCGAAATGCTTGACTTGGCACTGGGAGAACCCCTAGATATAACAGACGTTTTTGAATTCAGAAAAATTTGTGTATGCGGTCTACTCTATTTCAGTATTTATGAGTTATCCATTATTGTGCTACGAACCAATTGATATTGTTCATATTCAGAACACACCATGTAAGTGTCTCCAACAAACTTGGCAGTGGACTTGAGTTTCAAGCCTCCAAGTAATCAATAGGATAACATAATTCCTGACCTCAGACAATGCAGCAAGAAAAGACTAGCTTTAGGTCTTGAAGAACAGCACTGAAATTGGAAGGATCCTGCAGGCTATTGTGGATGAAGAGGACAGAGATGTGTGTCGTGTTATGGCCATGAATCCCAAACACTCTAAAATACTATAACACGACTCAGGAACATTCCACAAAACTGCACAATACTTGAGTAATGACACAAAAATTTGTTAGCCAAGTTTTCCAGATTGGGACTGGAGGGGGCAAGGGAAGACAGTAACAGAAGGGGATTGGAGACAGCAGGGAGGCAGAAATGTACTGCTCTCTTTTACTACTTTTGCTAGTTTTGACAAGCAGACTTTTATCCTTTCCTCCTGTCTCAATAACAGACTTTGACCATGTGTCAGTATACTATATTTTGTATAGTACAGCTACAGCAGAGCCAGGAAAGCCAGTTTTTACAGGAGATTTTTGGAGGAATTTGCGGTGGAAGTTTTGTTGAAGATTCTTACACATCACTCAAGCATTGTGATCTGGGTTGGAGGGGAAGCTAAAAGCACCTGTGTTGTCTTTCCAAAAAGACAAAGACCACGTCAGGTATGCATATGTTAAAGAAGCCAAACTGTTGAACTCTTAAGTGATATTTGCAACAAACCGGTTTGTAAAAAATCCATGGACTGCTATATATGCCATAGAATATTTGTTGGGTAATTGTGGAAAACAAACAAACAAACAAACAAAAAAACCCTCAAACAAATAATTCTGTAAAGGTTATCTTTTAAAAAATCAGAAAGTATTTATGTTCAGGGAAAAATTTATTCACTGTAAATAGATCACCTACTTCTGCCTGT
The DNA here is from genome assembly GCF_028858705.1 of Grus americana. Taxonomy (NCBI): domain Eukaryota; kingdom Metazoa; phylum Chordata; class Aves; order Gruiformes; family Gruidae; genus Grus; species Grus americana. The sequence goes on along the minus strand of NC_072853.1, from coordinate 33,683,500 downwards.
GACACTTAACATCAAGAAAGGGGGATATTTAAACTGGAGGGCTGTAGTTAGCTACATGACAAGACATAGTACAAGAATTTATTCAGGTCAGAAAAAAGTATCCTTAAAAGTGGAAATAAAGACAAAATGATGTTAATAAAACTGAACAGAGAGGTTGGCTAGGAGGAGCAAATACACCTAGAAAAGCTAAACAGGAATTGTTAAAGTATCTCAGAAATAGAAAGCCTGCAGAAGAGTCATTAGGTCTGCTAGACCACCAGAGGATAAAGAGTCAATCCAAAATGATCAGGAGATGGCAAAGAAAATAAATTCTTTTACTCTACTATTCTCAAAAGACAAAGGAGAAATATATGCACTAACAGAATTCTTTACAGATAATTTCAGAGACAAACTGTTAGTGAGCCAAAAAGAGGTGAATAATTCAGAAAGAAAGCCTGGAAGGTAAATGAGAAGGATTTTACAGTGTATTTCAGGGAGAAACCCAAAAACTGAGTCACTAATAAAATATGTCATTTAAATGACATTTTAAATGAGCTGTTAATTAACATTGTGGATTTCTTTGTAAATACACTCTAAAGGATTATTCTGGAAACTGTGAATGGGAGAGCCAATCTCACCACTTACATGATGTATTGGAAACTCAGCTCAAGTAGGAGGTAGGAAAAATGCAAGAAATCAGGGACAGTAGAAGCATTTGTATATGAAGGAACATTCAACACAGATTGAACAGAAACACAGAAAAGTAAAGAAGTCTGAACAAGAGGAATATAAAAAAAAAAGGTGGGAGATACTGTGAAGATCCAGTATTTTTCTTTTTTTCCCACAGGCTAAAAATGAGCACCCAGTGAACTGGTGAAGGTCGTGAGGAGACTTTCATTGACTTTCTGAGCTTTGGGTCAGGCTCTTAGGCTTAAGTTCACCCACCTAACCTCCAGCATTTAGCTGCAGTGCCAAGATGAAAAGTCTCCACTCTGAACACTAAACTTCTGCCTAAAATCTCTCTGTAGTCAGGAGGAATTAGACAATTCAGCCTGTGTAAAGTCTGAGTTGTGCCCTGAAGATACCTGTCTCTCCATAGCGAGGAAGCTTAGGGCAGTGCCTGAAATTAGGCAGGGCGCATCCCGCATGTAGAATAAGAATTAACAATGAGGTTTAATTTTCTTTTCTAAATAAACTTGATGGAAATGTATTAGTCTCCAAGTCAGACAATGCTAGTGCTCTTCACGCTTTATGCTGATGGGGGAAACAGCAGTTTCTATGAACCATAATGGCAGCCAACAGAAAAGTACCGATCAGTTGGAAAAGTTAGACTATTCTCTATATAGGGTCATGCTTCAATGCCTTTCTAGAGATGGCCAAGTAAGAAAAGTATCCCTTTTTGCATAATAAATGATTAACTGTACATCTCCAATCACATCTGGAAAACATTTCTGAGTTTCATTCTGAATAGCTGACATTCTCTGTTAATGGTTTTGTCAGCATATGCTTCTCTTGCCTTTTGCAAAATATTTGATAAAATATTAATGTAGAAATAAAACAACAAAAATACAAACCCCAGATTTTCCAATTTTCTGATAAATCAGTATGGCTCAGCATAAGCTTACCAACAATTTTTCCCCACATTTTACACCATTATCAGAGTAAAACACACTTGTTTTCCTGATTTACTCTGAGACTATGGGAGGGAGACTAGAAAGCAGTCAATCCCAGCCAGCAATGGGAGGACGGGAGAGCTTGCTTAGCAGCCGGACTGGAAAGGGCACTCCACCCCTCTAAACTTCTGGAGAGAACATTCCTTTTCCTTCTCCAGTAGCTGGAAGTAGACTGTGGTTAAAGAAAAAAAAAAAAAAAGTAGAAGAAACTAGATTAGGAAATAATAAAGTGCTGGGCAGATTAGCTGGTGATAATGAATCTTTTCTACCTTGAGAAGCTAAGAAGCCAAAAGAAGCGGGGTAGATGAGAGCTGCCTCTCTCTGGTGGCCAGAGGGGTGAGGCTGAGCATGGCAAGTGGGGAATACTGGCTGCTGGGTGGAGTGGATGGATAAAGTGGGTGTGATTTGTGACACTCTTTGGGAAGGAGCCACCACGGCACGCTCTGTTCAGCCAGCTTTGCAGTCAGCTTCCTCTGACACAGTAATAGGTTTCAACCAGAAGAAAATAAGCATTAGACTACTATAAAAATTCAAATGATGCACCACAAAACAAAATGGTACAATTTGATGCTAACTGCCGGTTAGCAATTTCTGGTCAATATGACGATCATCACTTAATTATAGGCTTGTTTGTGGGAAGTTCAGCCTTCTAACAGCTATAGTTTTAAATATAACAGTGATTAGAAACCGTTATTAACGGGTTGGTGCTGTTATTCCCCTTGAGTCCCTAAATGAGAATTAGAAAACCCGTTTGAAGGTGAAATATGACCACTAGAGGATGCAGTCAAGATCCGGAATGAGTGAGGCATCCTGTTCCTCACTCATGCCCTGCAAGACCAGCCAGAAAATAGAACAAATGCTTTCTGGAATATTTGGGTGAATAAATGGCAATCTAGAAGTCAGGGAGAATTTATCAACTAAGCAATGTAACTAGGATAACCCAGAAGTAAATTCACAAGCCCTACTTTTAGTTATTTTTTTTTCTTCTCTTGCATATTCTTTGGGTTTTCTTTATTTTCTTTTGTTAATTGTTCCTCCTTTCCTTTCATCATTTGTTGTCTGTCCAACCCTCCAATCCACCCTTCCATTATTATCCTTTGATAGTGTTTACCTTCTCATCCTGACAGTTAATCTCAATAAGCCATTCACTATACCAGCTGAACCTGGGATACACCTGTACTGAACAGTTATGGGTGCCTTTGATTCTGCTATTTATTGAACATATTGAATAACAAACCCCAATTATTTTTTAAAATCTCTATCTCATTTCATATTTATTTACTTAGTACTTTAGTCGATTGATTTATTCTTTCCCCATCCGTCCGGCCCACAGCCACAAACACTTGCTTAATCTTGCTTTCTCTCTCATAACCACAGTTACTCACCCACAACTAGTAGATCATCCTTATTTAGGAAATTACTTGCAATTTGGAGAGGGCAAAAGGGATACCACCACAACCAACAACAAAATCCAGGACCAAAACAGGAACTACCGGCTGTTGATTGATATATCAGTGATGTTAAAAAAAAAATAAATCCAAACAAAAACCAAAATCAACCCTTGAAAATAATATTTCTTAAATAGACTTGAAGACAAACTCCTGGTGCTGCTCATCAGTAGGGAAACTTCTCTGATAAAACAGAGGGAAAAGTGTTTAATATGCCTCCATGATTATCACAATGCGTTTAAATTAGAGAAGATTGTTTCAACTTGGCCATGTCTTCTTTTAACTATTCAGTATTTTATTTCAAAAAATAGTATTTGTTTCTCTATACCTTCCTTTGGCCATGCCGGATGCATTTGTTCCTTTATTTGCATCTCACTAAGTCTGGCTTTTCTAATCTGTGTATGAATATTCATCTAATTTTGCTGCTGGTACCTGCTATTCAGCTTTGGCTGAGGCATGGATTTTGCAATTGAAATCATCACACATCTTGACGTCATTAGACTGGGGAAGGTCATAAGGCTCTTCCTTCACAAAATTGGTGTAGAATTGGGGCCTGAGAATGTAGATTAACATATTAAAGTATATGATGTACAATATATACTATACAGTATCAGCTGATTAACATTACATCTGAAGCTTAACTTTTCCATTTTCCCTTATTTTACAGTTTTAGTGCAGACCGCTAACCTTATTTTTGTATTTAATTCTAAGAAGTCAGTTGTGAGAAAAGACGTTGATAATGGCTAAATTCAAGAGATCCAACATCAAAAGACATTTTCAACACTTGGACAAAATAAAACCAGGTGTGAATAAAATATCATATCGCAATAGTAACTGTTATTAAAGCCATTAAAGCACATTTGAATCTGGTGTTCTATTCATTTTCAAAGCTGACATTTGTAAATGTATATAGGCAGGACTCTTGTAAATATAAACCAGAGCATTAGGACTTGTTCTGGAATCTGTGGCACCATCATACTGTATTTTGTGGATAGATACTAGGTCTTGATTTTGTGTCTTTGAGCAGGAGCCATCACATTTTTATAACTGAATAGTATCCTTGTTGGTTAGCATATTAAGTAAGAACAAAAATGTTACTAAAAAGAGATGTTTGTAGCATCTCGGCATAGGTATGCAGTGTCTTTGATAGCACACTTTGTTACATATCCTCAATATCTGTTCTTACAAACGGTCTCACGGATATTTCTTGTAAATTTGCTAGCTGCTTCTAAGTTAGAGCTCTTGTGTTTCCATCCTGTCCCTTTGATAAGTGTCGCGACATTGTGAATCTTAGCCTTTCGGTAATTTTGAAGTTGTATTATCATTTCTGTCTATAAAATTTATTTCTGAAGTGAATGCCATACATATTTCTGAAATGAATGCCAAATGTATTTTCTAGAAGTGAGTGCCATTGAAAGCCAAGGCAGGCAATTTATACCATGCATAATAATGATATTAATTTTTATGGTGTGTATAAGTTACATTTTGATTAGTTTTTTGCATGATTAAAAATTTGCAAAGCCTTTATGGCCCCCAGGAGCCTACCTGTAATAAACAGCTCTCACCTTCCAAACCATAAAACAGGTCTGCAGTACTTGAACATTAGAGCTAATTGCCTTGCTACATCAAAGGGAGCACCACAAGACTGAGAAAAATCACAGAAGGGGGGGTGGGGAGCGGGAGGCAGTTTCACCTCTAAAGGTTATGTGTTTGTGGCTTGGTGGAGCCCTGTAAAGTTATGGCCTCAGAACTGCTGTTTGCGATTAAGTTGATGGGGAAAGTCTATCCCGCAATCTCTCCCTGCTGCTGACACAGAGTCTTTGTTCACATTCAGATTTCTCAAACTGTTGCCAGGGTCAGGCTGAGGTCAGACACCACGATGATGTATAGGAGAACATGTCTGGGAATTTCTCTCACACTTAAAACACATACCAGAAAAACAGGAGAGCACCCTGCAAAAATTGTCTGATGAGACCCAGATGATACTGTAGCTTTTCTTTTAGTACCTTCATAATTTTCTTTCTCTTTGCCTGACACACACACACAATGTTTTATTAATGTGTGCCACGATAGCCCTTACAATTTTATGTCCCCTCAAGATAAGGACACTCAGTAGCACTTTGACACTTCATTTTCCAGCCCAGGGGGATTGGGCCAGTAAATCTAGTAAAAGAAGCAACGCGTCCGTTCCCAAGGATGAGTCGAAAAGGGATTGCCATCGGCTCCGTGAGGCCACGGGGCCTGACACTGGATACGAGCCTCATGTGTGCGCGCTCGGCATTAACACAGCCCGAGCCAGGCATGATCACAGGCTCGCAGCATCCCAAACCGCGCTCCCCCGCCACCCTGACAAACACGGCCCCGCTTCCAGCTGCGACAGGGATGCCTACCATGTTTGATTAGCTATCATCACGGGAGGGGGCGGGGGACCACGGGGCCGGGGGGAAGAGCGCTGAAACAGCACGAGGGGGGTTTCAATTCTGATGGAAATTTTTTTTTTATATATGCAATTATTTTTAAAAGAGGGGATCATCCTTCTCCCCGTATTGTTCCAAAAAGTGGACACGCATGCTTAGTCCTAACCTATTGTATTCCGATGTCAATGCAAAACACATTGTGGTTGAGATTTTTTTTTTTTTCGGTTTGGTTTCCAAAATTGCAGCTGTGTTTTTCTCTGCCGATTTACAAAAGGTTTTGCAGAGAGTTGAGAATCGGATAGGTTCGCCACATCGATCCGAGGGTTGCTTGCCTAGGCGTACAGTTTCAGCACATGGCTGGCAAGTAAGGGACTAAGCAGCAATTTTTTTGTGCTCAGCTGCTACATATGACAGAGGATATTTCATTCGGCTGTCAGAATGTTATTAATAAAACATGGGGTGCGAAGAGGGCCACTATTTCCCCTTTCAATCACTATAGCATTTACAATGAAAATTTTATGCAGTGTGTAATTTTCAGTTAATGCTTGACACTTAAAATGTCGGTAGCGGCATTTTGTATGGTTCCTGAAGGGTTAATTGTATCATGTTCCCTGCATAAAAGCTCTGCTTATCAAAAGTGAATAGAAGAGTGTATGCAAATGTGTGTCTGTGACCTTTTGCCTTTCCAGGGTTAATTTATATGGTCATTAAAGATTTTATGAAATTGAGCGGCCTGGTGCTTCGAATCCCATTTTACCTTCACCTCCTAATTTATATAATTCCTACCTGAAGTGGGAAATATGATTTTGTGTGTGTGTGTGTGTGTGTGCTGCAATGAAAACAGCATGCTGTGCTGTAGGGAGTTGCAAGTCTGGTTATCTGGCATTACTCAGATTGCTAAAAATTCATTAAAATGTGACATCAGCACAGTGAGAGACAAATGATCACAGGATGAAAAGGAACAGTGGGCCTTTCACGGATTAGTGCTACACAGCCCCAGCATAGAAGCTAACTGCATAAACAGATTAATCCACCAGTAGCAGCATAGCTAAGATTTACCGAATAATTAAATGGGCTTGAGTTACTGTGAAGATTTCCATGTAATCTAGCTGGTGTGAACACGTAAGTGAGGTGTGGGTAATGCTGCTTCCTCAGAAGCCATATACCAAGTTGCATCATTTATCCTGAATGGCTCCCCCTGGAGACAAAATTTGAGACTTCTCCCGCAAAGCCAGAGGTTTATATTTAATACAGTACCTAATACCTAATACTTACTTACTGCAATTAGCGGGATACTGCTGCACTAATAGGATTTATATTTGAATTCCCCCTCCCCCTCCTTTTTTTTTTTCTTTTTTTTTTTCCTTTTTTTTTTCTCCAAGATGCATTTTTACATGTGCTGGCTTTTGTTCTGGCCCGTGTGTGTGTGTGCATGCGTGTGCGTGTATTTTAACACAAATCGTTTCTAGCCAAAGAATATGAAATGACAGGCTTTAAATCTGTCACACTGGTGGAAAGCGGGTACTCTGATAAAGACACGGTCAGAATTTCTCGATAGATTTTGAAATACTGCAAATTATTCGTAATTAATGTCCAACATCTTTAAAGTGCTGTTCTTTCCCTTTCCCTTCTCTTCCCCCCACCCTTCCTTCCCCCTGTTTTGCCACCCTATTTTTGTGCTGTTCTTATTACAGGACATATGTTTTAAACGCTGTTAAATTGTCACTGAGTTTCTTTTCTAAGATCTTTTCTGTGCTTATCCACAGAAGAACAAGGTGAAGATACAGAAGGGTCTGCTAAAAGTACATCAGTGGCGGTTGCTGATGATAAAGACTCAAGTGAGAGAGACAATAGTGAAGGCAAAAAATCTTGTAAAGACTCTGGTAAGATGCTAGAATTTTGTCTTCCCCCTTTTTTTAACTTATGAAATGCTCTTTCATTTTAAACTGTCTGGACATTCCCACTACTATTCATTGCATGTGCGTTTTGCATGTGATTTCTATCAGTAGCCTCCCATTGACCTATTTTTAATCATAACCATCTGACAGGATAGATGCGGATAAGTTGAAGAATATTACAGGACGACCAGTGAGATTATTTTTTAATCAAATCAGTTTGTGTGCTTGTAATTTTTTAAGCGCCTTTCATTAATCTTAGCTGTACTTGTGATTCCTCTGATGGCATATTAATTTTTCATAAGCATAGGATTAGGTACCACTTGAATTTTTTCTTCAGTCAGGTTTTGCCCCCCTTTTAACCCAAAGAATGTGGGTTTTTTTCTTATTATTATTTTTTGCTCTTGCTCTCTGATCAGTTACTCCCAAGAATCTGGCCTCTTCCTGGGCATTTATTTGAGGCATTTTGAAAAAAATACACAAAATCCAGTGAAAAAGTTTACAGATGATTCAGCCTAAGAAAGAGGAAATATCATTGAAAACGGATTATGGGTTGGGTAATTTTGATCTCCTGGAATAGACAAAGCCCAGTAATGAAAGCTACTGTCTTTGAAAACAAAACCCCTATGTCATGACATTTACTTGTGCACAAACAAACCCAGGGCCAGCATCTGGTGTAGATACCCAAGGCTTTTTCTGTGTTTGATTTGGCAAATATGTGACTTCATCCATGCTTTTTATGTATGAGATGGAAATCTATGGTCACAATGAATATTACATTGGCTACTTTTGCTGCACGCTATACCTAGTTACATTATGTTGGATTCACTGAAGCAGAAGAAGTGCTGAAACAGGTTGAAGCCTATTAGTTTCAGGTAGTCATATATCTTTTCCTTGTATGCCAATGACAGCAGCATACAAAGGAGGTTGTATTCTCTGTAAAGACATATAGTTGTAGAGAAAATATCATTTTACGTATGAGTTTCTTTACACCCAAATTCTCCCGTACTGTAATACGTTCTTTATGTATTAAACATTTTTGCATTTATTTCCAAAAAAATATTGCAGACGGCCCTTTCTATGCCGAATCAATTCAGACGATATACTTAAAGATTAAAGCTTCCTTTAAGTTTGCTTGTTGACGTGCCAAGGTCAGTAGCCATCACAGTGTAGAACCTCAGCTCCTCTCCAGTCGCTTTATTTTTTGAGATCAAGAGACTGCAGAAAGGCCGATGATGACAAGGATGGTGTTGAGCAAGAAACTGTGCTGTGGTTTAATCCCTCTTGGCCGGCTCTCTGATTTGGTAAAAGCTGTCTGCAGTGCAGTAATGCCATGCTCCCAGGCTGACACAGGTCCTCCTGTGCAGTCTCATCAGGGGCTGTCCCGGGCACTCACCGGTAGAGGGGTGACCCGCACCTGCAGCTGCGTTTCTTACCGAACGCTCTGCCCAGGGGACACTGTGACCCGCTCCAGGGAGTTTATCAGCCCTCTCTTTTTCTTAGGCAGGTCCGTTTATAGTTGTTCAAGAAAGAATACGGTAGTAAAGCTCCAGAAAGGGGAAAAAAAAAAAAAAGATGGAATCTAGAAAAAAATACTGAAGGGGAATTCTCAAAATTCCATCAGGATTAGCCACTCATAAGGGCCAAGTTTAATTAGGACAAACCTATATCCAGATGCCTACTGGGTGCACTACAAAAAACCAGCATAATTGTTCTACATTCCCGTGCCAGCAATTACACAAATAACTTTGCCGTGAGATTCATATGAAAACAAGGGCTGAAATACACGATTGCCTTCGTTCTCTGCAGAAAATAGTAAATAGTTTGTACTGTAAAATCCTAAATCTTTTAGAAACTTTTATTTTCCTAATCTAAATTAAATCTGCATATGTAACGTTCAGACCATCATCTTAATTTTCACACAGCTGACAAGTATTTCTAATGACTGCATAACTGCTTATGTATAATTGAATGTTAATTTGGGCTTTCTCATGAATTGAGTGTTGCAAGTCTTGCCAAAGAAATCTCAGGAAAACCAATAAATTAATCACAATACTAACAAGTTAGACAGGAAAGTGGTGTGACCCCTCTTTAGCATAGAATCTATTAGACAAGAAAGGATTAACATGTATTTAGTAACAGTGTGTTTGTGTAAGCTGTTGTGCTGTATTGCTTACCTTATCTCAAGGAGTAGAGCTTTCAAAATGAGACTTGGCAATATGCAAGTTATATTTGTTGAATATTCATTCAGAATAGAAAAGCCTACTAATGCCTCATTTATATTGTCATTTAAATCTAGTGCCACTTTAGATTAATTATAATCCAAATTACAGCTCTATGCAGTGCAAGAATTAATATGGAATTTATCCAGATTAATACATTTGCATTGAAAATGTAATATGTCTCTGCCATGGCTAAGGGGAGCACTTTTTAATAAGGTAGTAAACATGAGGAAGGATGGAAATTAACCTTCATTATTGCAATGAAAATTATCCTTTCATTCTACTCTAATTAGAAAGAATACTCTACCAGTAATTATAATTTTAGAATTATTTTGAGGCTGAATAACATCATCTGATGTGTCAGAAGTCTTAAATTATGCAATCTTTATCAAATACATAGATTCATAAATAAGAAAATAGTATTTCGATTATGGCCTTTCCAGTATTTTTTTTCTCATTAGTATACGTATTTTATTAACTTTCTCCTTCTTGTTAGTCACACAAACATTTTTATTTTTATTTTTGAGGTTTCAAAAATGTTACAAAGGTGATGGCATCTGAATTGCAGTGAATTAAGTCAATTTTATATTAGCAATCTCACACAAGTTAAATAATTCTGTAACTGACAGGCAATCATTGACTAGTCTATTTCATGGCACTTATTTATAATTAAACTTAGTTTTTGAGATAAATGTATTGAAATTACATTATTCATCTAAAATAATGCTGCGTATTTTATATTATAAAATGAATTACAGTTGTGTTTCACAATTAGAAAAAAACCCCAATAAATAATGTGTCTCAAGAATAAAAAGCGCATATTTACAACATGCATAACAACCGTATTTAGTGTTTTCCTACAGCTGCCTGGTAAGAATAGCATGCCGGTGGAACATCCGGCTACGAAAACAGCGCCACACGGCATGCTCGGGACCATAATACTTCCTCACCTCTCCCTCCTCCTTCAATGCCCTTCCCATAAGTCCGTAACTTTGCTGGGCCTCCCTGCAGGGAGCTCCTTAAAACGGCGAATTGAGTACGGAAGGCAGAGAGTTGACATAGCACGACGAGGACCATTGGCTTGCGCAAGGGGCCGATCTCCTTTGCTTTTGGCACGTATACTCTGGCTCGAGGGGGTTCGGTCCTCGCTATATGCAGGGGCAAGTGGTGTCCCCATGCCAGAGGGAAGAATCAACACCCCTCCTCCCCACCCCCTTTTTTTTTTTATTTTTTTCTGCAGAGCTCACCATAAGTCATGGACTCGGTTACTTTACTATTGGCCAGATGTAACTTTGGTCGTTTAAGAAGTAACAGTGCTTGAGGTTGAATGAATCCAGAGCAACAACAACAACAAAAACAACAAAGCCTCTGTAAATTTTGACAGTTTATATAAATATCATGGTAAACATAGTAAAAAGCTGTGCTTTGTTATGCATTTATTGACCCCAGCACAGTGTTTTATAACTCTATGGTTTTATTATATTAACCGCAAAAGAAAATTTAAGCAAAAAACCCCCTTGTTTTTATAGAAACAAGAACTATGTGTTTCATGATTATTATAGGCCCTTTGAAGTAATTAAGTTATTCCATCCTGTGGTGGAAGATGATGTGTAATTTTAACCTTGTGTGTGCCCAGGCGCACACAGAGTGCGCTCCAAGCTGAATTTCACTAGCAGTTAAATACCACTGCCAAAACACAGTTAAATTTATTTTCACAAGTGGATTTTGGAGCAGAATTTGGATCTTAATTTCTGTAACAACCTGTTGAGAACAATCCAGCGTGATGATGGGAAGAGACGGCAGAATTGTTTTATTTTGGCTTTTAAATTCAGCTTCCTGTATAGCAGTGTCCGTTTACACTAGCTGAGATTCTGGCCCATTTGTCTTTAGAAAGGGACATTTTAGAAATGTTTAGTCAAGTCTTAGACGTTTTTGACAGTTGGAAATGAAGAGAGGTTAATAATTTGAACCTATCCTTCTAAAACCTGAGACGCAACCTTTCTCTGTTAATATAGTATGTCACTTTGTTACTTCCCATAATTCTCATGGTTAAGACATTTAAATAATAATAATAGTGTATTGCCAAGTAAATACAGATAGGCCAGGGACTACTGTAGTACCGTAAACCAAAATGAATAAAAAAATGGTATCTTATCTGATTGCATCACGTAGATGTTGCCTTTAAGCATCGCCATCCTTCAGGTCACCGGCACAGATCTGACTGAGCAGTCTAAATGAGGCCTCCAGGATCGGTTCCTGAGTGTGTAAAAATTCACTGGGGCTCCAGAAAGTGGCTCGTTCAGACATTAAACCAATGTTGACAAATTAGTCATTAAAAGTAAGGAAATATGGCAGGAATACACTTTAATTTGAGCAAGAATTTGAGCTAAACTTGCTTTTCTAAATTATGGCAAACGAAATAATTATCAACTTAGGAATGAAAAACAATGTGTGGGGAAATCACTATTAATGTATGTCATAAAATGTGTTTATGGGTTTTTTTTAAACAAAAAATGCCCTTCAGAAAATGTCCCTGTATGATTCAGTTTTTTAATTGTTTATTATTGTACCATGAGGATTTGGTATTTACCTTGAAAGTGGTTGTTTGACTTCTCTTTATTGTTGTTCTTTTAATATCAAATATCGCACAAAGTCTATATAATAATAATAATAATATTTATTATTTTCTTGGTTTTATCTACAGAAAAATACAAGTATTTTCTTTGTTCATGTTTACTTTGTTGCCAAAACATCCATGACCTTATTTTCAAATTAATCCTAGGTTATGGTGCAATGAGGTGCAATTTGTTCATTTATATGAACCTTATGTGGATTGAAAAAAATCAAGATAAATCTTCATGCACAGCATACAATCAGATTACCCCTGGACTATATATTTACGTTGGGTCTGATAGCAATCAATGGTTTAGCTTCATTGCATTTCAAGATGTATTTGCACCCAGTGTCCAGTGATAGTGTCCTCACCCTGGAAATAATTTAGTTGCAAATTGACTGGAAGATGGTGAAAATTGAAAGTTAAAATTAGAAATACTCATAATAAACAGCAGAAAAAAGGTCAGATGATGCCGCACTATGATGAGATTGGAATGGTTGGTAAATGAGGTTTTGTGTTTGTCGTGAGATGTATGTGACATGCCTACCCAATGCTCTTGTAATATCCAGCCTAGCAGAAGAGATTATCTGGCAAATTGACGCTGGAAAGAATTTTCTGATGGACTGGGAAATTAGAATTGCACTCTTTTCTTTGATGTGTGCAAGACTGGGACGCATTACACAGCTAGTTCAGGCATAATATTAAATATAGTATTTAATACTTAATAGTAGAACTATCTATAGAAAACAATTATATTCTGGTTTTGATCACAAATGTCAGACTATAAAAATTCACAGTGTAAACATCTAAGGCAATCCCAAATGACTGATCTTTGTATATAATTAATATTAAGTTAGCTCTGAAATCCTATTCTCCACAGTATTTCTTTTAAAGCTTCACTATATTTAGCTTCAGAATTGTAACTGGGCAGGAGTTATCAAAACAGCACAATAATCATATTGCTCAGAGAGTTTAGAAAAAAAAGAGGGTAATTAAACAACAGCAAATTAATTATTTTGGAAAACAGGATTTTTAAGCGAAAGCTGATTTGTTTTAATGTAATACACAAATTCATACCCAGCTGCTAAAGAAAGCACATTATTGATTAATCTTTAAAGGCAACCTAAGGTTATCTAAACAGTAGAGAACAGTCCATTTTTAAATGTATTTACAGAGTCTCCATCAAGGATAAAAGTGTATTTTCACCTTTGTGCTTACCAGAGTTTTATTCAACTATATTTTTTCTCAGAACTTAAAAAAAACCCCAAAACCAAAAAAACCCAAAACAACCCTCAAAGACAATACAGACCATTGCAATCACAGCCTCTTTGTAAACCAGGATATTTTAAAGTTTAAAATATGTTCTTAAAAATTATGTTTTCGGAACAGGAATAGTCACACCAGAGAAGGAACCAAAAGTGAACACTGTGGTAGGGGCACAACAGCTTCTTCTGGCCAAAGAAGAGGATGGTACAGCTAAAAAATCAAAGCCTCCAGAGGACAATAAATTTTGTCATGAGCAGGTAAAGGAAAATGTAACAATTTAATTGCATTCTAGAACTCTTTCAAATAACTCAAGAATGAAACAGAGATGATATGCTGTTAAAATAGCAATATCAGCAAGTTATAAAAAGCACACCGACTAATAGCCTGCATCTTAATTTGATTTTTTTTCAGTTCTATCAATGTCCGTATTGTAACTACAATAGTAGGGACCCCAATCGTATCCAGATGCATGTCCTGTCACAGCATTCAATGCAACCTGTCATCTGCTGCCCCCTCTGCCAGGATGTCCTCAGCAACAAAATGCATCTCCAGCTTCATTTGACCCATTTACACAGTGTGTCCCCTGACTGTGTGGAGAAACTGCTCATGACAGTAAGTGTTCCAAATACTGACGCACATGGTACAGAAATGTACTCGGGCCTCTGGGCAATGTATTTGTTGTGATACAGTGTTCAGGTAGCCAGAGGAGGGGAGTGGGTCAGGACTCTTGGGTTCTGTTGCCAGCTCATCCAGTGACTGATGTCCCTTGGGAACGTGACTGAAGGTGGATTTCAAAGATGCTGAAAACCTGCAGTTCCTCATTGACGTTAACCTTGGAAAAATCAAGCCTGTCCACGTCTCTAAGTGCACACCTGTAAATTGGGTCTAATAATATCTAGGTCTCAGAGGTATTGTGACTCCTGTTTGTAAAATAAGAGGAGTTCCCTGTAGAGTGGAGTTTCCAAATGTAGAAGAATTCCTGTGTATAGCTGGTCTGTACTTATATTACATTAAATTCACTGTAAAATATCAGTAGTGGTGCTAATTGGAGAACACGATTATCTTATTGTACAGAATGTCCTGTTTCTTACTTTCTGCCTCTGCATAAAAGACCCTTTAGGGGTTTTTTTTGTGAATAAAATGTGAGTATGAAACAGAAAGGCAAGTCCAAGAATAGGTAGCAATGCATTTAGGTCAGTTCTTTAGGATATGGAATATCTGATTTCAAGTACCTACCCTGGTTCAGGCGTGGACTTGAACTGGGTTCTGCACTATTGGGATGAATGTCATAACCAGCAAACTCTACTTAGAGGATGAATCCCATTTCAACCTCACTATGAAAATCCTGTTCTTCACTGAAAAATTGCACAAACTCTGTCAAAATAATAGATTTCTGTGAAAAATAATGACTCAGCACCATTCAAAACAATGTCAGTAAAGACACAATCAGGTCTAGAAAGTATTAGTTATTGCATCATAGATTCAGTTAGAAAACAGACCTCCTAAGACACCCTGATTCTGATTGTTTTGCCTTTTTAGAAGGAAACGCACTTGGAAATCTCAAGTATCCACCTCCTTATTTCTGTATTCATATACTCCATCATTTATATGCTTGTGGTTGCAGGCTTACCACCTTATTCCCAAATAAAGTGGCAAAAAAAAAAAAGAAAAAAGAATTGATTGAAGGTCTAAGGTTCCTTGTGCCTAGCGCTGATGAGCAAATACAGAATTTGGGATCCACAAAAGTGGCGTAAAGTTTTCTTTCTTCTTTTCCTTGATTTTCTACTAACTATAGCTCTACCAGACCATTTAATTTTGGCTCACCACAAAGAATATGCCATAGAAATTTAACTTTCCCAGACCCTTTCAGGAAATTGGAAAAATGTGGAAAAAAAAACCCCTCCATATTGAGGATTATTAGCTTTCTTCTCGAGTTCTCCATGATTCCCTTTATGCCGATAATGGAGAAACTTTGAAATCTGTCTCCTGTCCTCTCCTCTCCTCACCAGCTGCTGGAGAGTTGTCTCACTGTTTCTAAGAGGAAAAAAAGAAAGATTGTTTGACAGAAAAAGAGATTGTAAAACATAATCTACATCATCTAAATTGTCCTAGTTGCTAACATTAATATGCTCTGTCCATATATCAACTCTCTGATGACAAAATAAATACCATTTATAGCAAATTTTTTCTTATCTGGGACATTTACAGTTACCTAAATACATTTTTTAAAAAGTCCTTCCTTCCCAAACAAAATCAAAATCACTAGTCCTCCGAGAGGATGCTATTAATACCATGTTTAAATTACAAATATACTAAGCCCAGGGCTTTTTAAAATATGTCTAGAATATTTTTTCCAATAGGCAATTGGTATAAATACATACATATATATATAATGTGTATATATATATAATTTATATATATTATATATATAATTATTATGTATCCTAATAAAGGTTTAAAATAATTTGTTAAACTGTTAAAAAGAAACAAAGAGTGTTTCTACTCATACCTAGTAATGTATGTTGCTTCTGTTATTATAGTAATTTACTACTGAAAAATCTCTCCTATGGATACAAGAATATCCATACCTCTGTATGAAGTAAGGAAGCGCTATCCTTACGTTAGATGATGAGGACCTGAAGCACAGTCTGAACTGATTTACCCAAGGTCATTTAGACAGAATCTGGCAGTGCAGGAGTTTGAAGCCAGTCCTGCTGAGTCTTAGTCTGAACCCCTAGACAATCCTTTATTTCAGATATGAGTACGTTTTAAAGAGCTAAGCAAAAGGAAAACATGAAATGTCGAGCAAATATTCATGTCAACTTAACTAAACTGAGTACTATCAGACACCTATAATAGTACTTCAGAAATTTCTGTCTATAATTTGAAAGCATAACCCAACAGGTAAAGCTGTCTGAAGAAGATATGTAAGCAATTGAAGACAAGGAAGAGAAAAAGCTTATTTTAAATGGAAATAAGTTGCTATTTCTGCATGGAAATAAACTTATAATTTTCTTTCAAAGATCATGGAAGGTCCAGCATTTGTTCAAAAAACAATACAAGTGAAGCAAAGTGGGAATAACCTTAGTCAAGAACTGACTTGTGACGATATCTCAACATGATTCCCATCTTTGGAGGATGTCCAGGGAGAAATCCCCGAAATAAATCCAACCAACATGAGTAGCCAGCAAAACCTTCTTTGTGGGACATTGAAACCAATGAAATATTGAGTATGTGTAGTTCTATAGCATCACCTTATTGTGGATTATTTTGAGTTGATTCTCCACCAAGGGACACCTGGTGCTCTGGATGTATCGTCTGTCAGAAACCATTATCAAGGACTGAATCAAGATCTTGGTTTAGTACTGGCAGTCTTTGATCCGGATATGGTGCATCTTTTGAATTATAATTTCACACTATTGTATAGTTTTAAAGATTGTGATTTTTCCTGTAATAATATTGTGTTCTTGGTTTTCAAAGGTCCCTGTACCAGATGTCATGATGCCCAATAGTATGCTATTGCCAGCAGCTACTTCAGAGAAATCTGAACGTGACACACCTGCAACCATTACAGCTGAGGGATCTGGGAAATATCCAGGTATGCAAGAAAAAGCCCAGACATGTAAAAGCTAGGTATGGGCAATTTAGAAATTTAGAAGCCGCTTGTTTCTTTCTCAGTAAAGTGAAAAGTTTTTTGGCTTGCACATAGCCACAGAGATAAAAAGAAAAAAATAACAAATGACCTGAATTTGGCTGACTGCACCCGTGCAGAGCTACTAGGATGCACGTGTATGCCATAGGTATGTTGCTTGTGGTAGCGGCCTAGCCACTTTGAAGGTAAGACCTTCCTTGTTTAACCAGCAAATAAGACCCAGTTCTAAAAGACAGTAGCACTTTTACCAACATCGATGGGGCATGTTAGGCAAATGATCCTGCCTGCCTTTCCAATAGCATGTTTCTTCTCCTGGATACCCACTGTATTCTGTGCTGGGAAACTGCTTTGCTACCTCTCACAGCATGCTCCTCTCTCTCTCCTCAGACCACTTTCCTCTTCCTTCCTTATCACCTGTCCTACCTATTGACCCTATTTCTAATCACACTCCCTTTCCTACTGTTTTGTTTCTTTTTCTTGTTTGGTGCTCCCATTGTACTAACAAACTCCTACCTTATGACAAAGAGAAGCCCTGTGCCACTCCCAGGCCAACTGCCATTGCCATCCTTATAGTCATGGTTGGATTGTCTTACTTCTTTTTAACCTCCTGTTGGTCCTGTCTGCTTTATTCTCTGGGGCAAGGATGGGCAGCTATACTTTGCTAGGTCAGCATGTGGCAGACCAGGTGCCTCTCTTGACTTCTGATGAAAAAAACCATTAACACTATGTGCTATTCTTTTCTACTTGTATAAAAGACAGTTAACTTTTTTTATCTAGGCGAAAGTCCTGTGGATGAGAAAAGTACCCCTGGGATCGATGAATCAAAAACTGGAATGGAAATTAAGACGGAGGAACAGAAGCCACCTAAGGAATCTACTGAAACACCAGATTGGAATAAGAGCAGCAGTAAAGATATAAAGACCACTGACTCAATGACGGATCAGCTAAATGAACAGCAGAAGAAGCAACAGCTCTCTGTTTCTGACCGCCATGTCTATAAGTACCGTTGTAACCATTGTAGCTTGGCTTTTAAGACTATGCAGAAGCTTCAGATACATTCCCAGTATCATGCTATTCGGGCAGCTACCATGTGTAGCCTTTGCCAGCGTAGCTTCCGTACATTCCAGGCTTTAAAAAAACACTTGGAAGCAGGCCACCCTGAACTCAATGAAGCTGAACTTCAGCAGCTGTGCGCATCTTTACCTGTCAATGGTGAACTCTGGGCAGACAGTGAAAGTATGGCACAAGATGATCATGCACTAGAACAGGAAATAGAAAGAGATTATGAGATGGACCAGGAAGGTAAAGCAAGTCCTGTAGGAAGCGATAGTAGCTCTATTCCAGATGATATGGGCTCAGAACCAAAGCGGACCTTACCTTTTAGAAAAGGGCCAAATTTTACTATGGAAAAATTTCTAGATCCATCTCGCCCGTATAAGTGTACAGTTTGCAAAGAGTCTTTCACCCAAAAGAACATTCTCTTGGTCCACTATAACTCAGTGTCCCATCTACATAAGCTGAAAAAGGTTTTGCAGGAAGCATCAAGTCCTGTCCCTCAAGAAACCAACAGCAACACTGACAACAAACCCTACAAATGCAGCATTTGTAATGTTGCGTATAGCCAAAGTTCTACATTGGAAATCCATATGAGATCTGTGCTTCATCAGACAAAGGCAAGGGCTGCAAAATTAGAACCTAGTGGTAATATAAGTAGCGGAAATAGTGTAGCAGGGAATGTTAATAGCCCCAGCCAAGGAATGCTAGAATCTATGAGCTTACCAGCAGTTAACAGCAAAGAAACCCATTTAGATGCCAAAGAATTAAATAAAAAGCAAGCTTCTGAATTAATTTCTGCTCAGCCTACACATCACCCACCCCAGTCACCAGCACAACTTCAAATGCAATTACAGCATGAACTGCAACAGCAAGCTGCATTCTTTCAACCCCAGTTTCTAAACCCAGCTTTTTTGCCTCACTTTCCGATGACACCAGAAGCACTGCTGCAATTTCAACAGCCTCAGTTCCTTTTCCCATTCTATATACCTGGGACAGAATTTAGCTTAAGCCCAGATCTGGGTTTGCCTGGTTCTGCCACATTCGGTATGCCTGGAATGGCTGGTATGACAGGATCACTGCTAGAAGATTTGAAGCAGCAGATACAAACTCAGCACCATGTTGGCCAAACCCAGCTACAGATACTGCAGCAACAAGCACAACAGTATCAATCCACCCAACCCCAACTTCAGTCTCAAAAACAGCAGCAGCAAAGTAGCAAGCTGATGAAAGCAGAGCAAAATACCTTAGTAAGCACAGACTGCCAGCTGATAAAGGATATGCCATCATATAAGGAGTCAGAAGAAATTTCTGAGAAACAAGAGAAGCCAAAGCAAGAATTTACTAATGAGAATGAAGGACTAAAAGAAAACAAAGATATGAAGAAGCCAAAATCCTCAGAACCAGCCATCCCGCCACCCAGAATAGCTTCTGGAGCAAGGGGGAATGCAGCCAAGGCTTTACTGGAGAACTTTGGGTTTGAGTTAGTTATCCAATACAATGAGAACAGACAAAAAGTGCAGAAAAAAAGCAAGACTGGTGAAGGGGAAAACACAGACAAACTGGAATGTGGAACCTGCAGTAAGCTCTTTTCCAACATTCTTATTCTGAAGAGTCATCAAGAACATGTGCATGGACAGTTTTTTCCATACGGAGCATTAGAAAAATTTGCCCGACAGTACAGGGAGGCGTATGACAAGCTTTATCCAATTTCTCCATCTTCTCCAGAAACACCACCGCCTCCACCACCACCTCCTCCACCACCACCGCCACCTCCTCCTCCAACTCCTTCTCAGCCTTCTTCAGCTGGGTCTGGAAAAATTCAAAACGCAACTCCTACTCCTTTGCAAGCTCCACCACCCACACCACCACCGCCGCCTCCTCCACCACCACCACCTCCTCCGCCACCACCGCCACCATCAGCCCCACCTCAAGTCCAGCTTCCCGTTTCACTTGATCTCCCACTTTTCCCTCCAATTATGATGCAGCCAGTGCAGCATCCTGCATTGCCTCCTCAGCTTGCCCTCCAGTTGCCGCCAATGGATACTTTATCTGCAGATCTTACCCAGCTTTGTCAGCAGCAGCTGGGATTAGATCCCAATTTCCTGCGGCACTCTCAGTTCAAGCGTCCACGTACAAGAATCACAGATGACCAGTTAAAAATCTTGCGTGCTTATTTTGATATTAACAATTCTCCAAGTGAAGAGCAGATCCAAGAAATGGCTGAGAAATCTGGTCTCTCACAGAAAGTTATCAAGCACTGGTTTCGTAACACGCTGTTTAAAGAACGACAGAGAAATAAAGATTCTCCATATAACTTCAGCAACCCTCCCATAACAGTATTGGAAGATATCAGAATAGATCCTCAACCTTCAGCTGTAGAACCTTACAAGTCTGATGCATCTTTCAGCAAGAGATCATCTAGGACTCGTTTTACTGACTACCAGCTCCGTGTCCTCCAAGACTTCTTTGATACAAATGCTTATCCAAAGGACGATGAAATCGAACAGCTTTCAACTGTACTTAACCTACCTACTCGAGTTATTGTCGTATGGTTCCAAAATGCACGACAGAAAGCTCGCAAAAGTTATGAAAATCAAGCTGAAACTAAAGACAATGAGAAAAGGGAACTGACGAATGAGCGTTACATTCGGACTAGTAACATGCAATATCAGTGCAAAAAGTGCAGTGTGGTTTTTCCCAGGATCTTTGATTTGATTACACACCAGAAAAAGCAGTGTTATAAAGACGAAGATGATGATGCTCAAGATGAAAGTCAAACTGAAGATTCTATGGATGCTTCTGATCAAACAGTGTATAAGAACTGCACAGTTTCTGGCCAAAATGACTCATCAAAAAGCCTGGCAGTCACAGCAGCAAGTTCTGGCTCTGGTTCTAGTACTCCTTTGATTCCATCACCCAAACCAGAACCTGAGAAGGCTTCTCCTAAACCAGAGTCCACAGAAAAACCAAAACAAAATGAAACCATCTCTAAGCAAACTGACACAACTTCCCAAAGCGCCAAACCAGTACAGTCTACTCCAGTAACCTCTTCTGACCCTCAGCCCTCAGCTTCTCAACCACAGCAACAAAAACAATCACAGATAGTAGGGAGACCTCCTTCTGCATCACAAACCACACCTGTTCCTTCCAGCCCTTTACCAATTTCAATGACTTCTCTACAGAACAGTCTACCTCCTCAGTTATTACAGTACCAATGTGATCAGTGTACAGTTGCCTTTCCAACTCTAGAACTTTGGCAAGAGCACCAGCACATGCATTTCCTAGCAGCCCAAAACCAATTTCTTCACTCACAGTTTTTAGAAAGACCAATGGATATGCCCTATATGATATTTGACCCCAATAATCCTTTGATGACTGGACAGTTACTTAATAGTTCTCTTGCTCAGATGCCACCACAAACTGGCTCATCACATACGGCACACCCTGCTACAGTTTCTGGTTCCCTGAAACGAAAACTAGATGATAAAGAAGACAATAACTGTAGTGAGAAAGAAGGAGGAAACAGTGGAGAAGATCAACATCGTGATAAGCGTTTAAGAACTACAATTACTCCAGAGCAGCTGGAAATACTCTATGAAAAGTACCTACTAGATTCCAACCCCACCAGAAAGATGCTAGATCACATTGCACGTGAAGTGGGACTGAAAAAGAGAGTTGTACAAGTCTGGTTTCAGAACACAAGAGCCCGAGAAAGAAAGGGACAATTCCGTGCAGTTGGTCCAGCCCAGTCCCATAAAAGGTGTCCTTTTTGTCGAGCCCTATTTAAAGCAAAATCAGCTTTAGAAAGTCACATTCGCTCTCGACATTGGAATGAAGGGAAACAGGCTGGTTATAGTCTGCCTCCGAGTCCTTTGATATCAACTGAAGATGGAGGAGAAAGTCCACAAAAGTACATATTTTTCGATTACCCATCACTGTCGTTAGCAAAAACTGAATTATCAAGCGAAAATGAATTAGCCTCCACTGTATCAACCCCTGTCAGCAAAACTGCAGAAATGTCACCTAAGAACCTCCTAAGTCCTTCTTCTTTTAAAGCTGAGTCTAGTGAGGATATAGAAAATTTGAATGCCCCTCCTGCTGACTCTGCATATGATCAAAACAAGACTGACTTTGATGAGACTTCATCAATTAATACAGCAATTAGTGATGCCACAACAGGGGATGAGGGGAACAATGAAATGGAAAGCACGACTGGCAGTTCAGGGGATGCAAAACCTGCATCGCCTCCCAAAGAACCAAAACCACTTGTGAATGACACGCTACCAAAAGCTGCAACTACACCTACAAATGAGAATAACGATGATAAATTTCTCTTTTCCCTAACAAGCCCCTCAATACATTTCAGTGAAAAAGACGGTGATCATGACCAAAGTTACTACATTACTGATGACCCTGATGATAATGCTGACCGCAGTGAAACTTCAAGCATAGCTGATCCAAGTTCACCTAACCCATTTGGAGCTAGCAATCCTTTTAAATCCAAAAACAGTGATCGGCCAGGCCACAAACGTTTCCGAACACAAATGAGCAACCTTCAGCTTAAAGTTCTCAAGGCTTGCTTTAGTGACTACCGGACTCCAACAATGCAGGAATGCGAAATGCTAGGGAATGAGATTGGCCTGCCCAAACGTGTGGTCCAGGTCTGGTTTCAGAATGCCCGGGCTAAAGAAAAGAAATTCAAAATTAACATAGGGAAGCCATTCATGATAAATCAGACTGGACCTGATGGGACAAAGCCGGAATGTTCTCTGTGTGGTGTAAAATATTCTGCGCGTTTGTCCATAAGAGATCATATCTTTTCCAAACAGCATATTACAAAAGTGAGAGAAACTGTGGGAAGTCAGCTAGATCGGGAGAAAGATTATTTAGCTCCTACAACGGTTAGACAGCTGATGGCACAGCAAGAACTGGATCGCATAAAGAAGGCTACTGATGTGCTAGGATTAACAGTACAGCAGCCAGGCATGATGGACAGCAGTTCTCTTCATGGTATCAGTTTGCCAGCAGCTTATCCAGGACTCCCTGGCCTTCCTCCTGTTCTTCTGCCTGGAATGAATGGTCCATCCTCCTTGCCTGGATTTCCACAAAGTTCAAACAGTAAGTCTATAAGGGGATGATTTTCTCATTTTATTAATTTGATCATCTTGCGTAGTCACCATCCCCTTCTAAAACACAGCATATTATGCATTCATATCATGCTTGTGAGACTGGTGGGAGTAGCTAAAAAGTACTGCTATGAGGTGTGCAATTCTTGATTGCTGTAGCCTGGATTATATCTCTGATTAAAAATAAATAAATAAATAATTACTTGAAATCTAATTCACAGAAATATTTTTAGTCCATATTAGGCTTCTGCAACAAAATCAATATAACAATACCATTGTGATGCTTTTTTTCGTGTTTTGAATGATAGTCCTGTAGGCAAAACCTGGGTTAGAATTCTGTATGTAAATATTTTGTATGCAAATATTTAAAGTAACATCTGATGAAGCACAAAATAGTATTTCCCAGATTATTGGTTCATCAAGCATTTGGTCCACCCCTTAGACCAGTACAACCTGTTTAATTCAGAATAAATATTTAACACAAAATGCTGCCCAAGGCCTCCTATTATATTTCTGAATAATTGCCTGCTAAGATAAGAATGGTTTTGTTGAACGTGATTTGTAATGGCAGTTTCATTGTGATCCAAATTCCAGGAGCTGCTGAGCTCTGGGTTGTGAGGTCATTGCAGACATGTACCACTTCATTTGGGCTTGCACTTTTAACTGAACATGTAACTGGTTTACCGGCTGTTTTGACTCTGGTTTGACTCTGGTTTTTGCTCACATCGGAAAGCACTTCCTCTTGCAATATGTTTCACTGAAGTTAGAGAATCAAGTTTTCTGCAGAATGATTTCTTTAGTCCTCAAAGAATGAACCTAATTTATTTTCTTGTATTAGGCTCCAATTTCGCAGTCAGAGTTCATTGTGAGTGCAGCCTTGCAGATGGAAGCTCTCCCGTTCATCTTCTAGCTTTGCACATTCATATAAAATATGTGCACAGCAGAGTTAGGGAGCTGGTTAAGTCTCCTCACCTCATTTTGTCCGGTAATTCCACTTGCTGTTGATCTCTAAACTTTCATTTAGAAAGCAACTCACTTTCGCAAGTAAGGTAGGGGCTTAATCACCAGTGGTGTTAGACTAGTAAGGCTGCAGTAAGACTGTAACAATGTCTCCTCTGCTACCCAGCTCTGCTTTGATTGATGATGATCATGTTATTGTTTCCCTAAGTGGTGGTCAAAGCATCTTGTTTTTCTCTTCATTGGATCAGAATGGCTTTCCTTCCACAATGGAGTCTCTGGCTGAGTGCCCTCTGGCTTTTGTCAAACAGTTATTGGCACGGAGAGTGCATATAAAGGAAATATAAAGGTGCTGTATTTCCTTCTTAATGGCATACAGTGTCCAGGTCCAAAAATGGCTGGTTGTTGTTCATTAAAATTATAGATATGGTTTCTCCATATAACTTCGCTAAATAGCTTTGGTTAGGTTGACCTTCAGGTAAAATGGGCCCCAGAAAACTCAGGCTTTGTCTATACTACTAAATGAAACTTACTTGGGAAGATATTATTACATTACTCTCAAACCCAGGAAGTCCCTATGCAAAGTGAGTCTTGGGAATGGTCGTGGACCATGATAGCCTCTCAGCTGTGCTCAGGAGTTGTTTAGGAGAATGCTAGTTAGCCCTGGCTAGAAGAGTGCCAGTGACTATTCTTAACTGTTTAACTTTACAGGTGGTTTAGTTTCAGGTTTTGGGAAATGTTCCCTGCTACTGTTTAACTTGCTAGTATCTCTGTAGCCTCAGAGTCTGTAAATTGTGCTGTTAACACCACAAAAAGTATTATTACAGGCCAACTGGTCCATAAGAATTCAATTTTCAGATTTTCTGGTTTCCACCAAATATCTTCTTTGAGATACATTTAAATCATTAGTACCATAACGTACACAGTGCACTGCCAGTTGAGATGGATTTCTACCCCCTTTCATCTTGCATCTTCTTAAGGTTAATTAGCCCATTGTGGGCAAAGCCCACTGTGTAAACTAGCTAGTAGAATCTCGTTGTTAACTTTTTCTTCTGCTGTATGCTAAATAGCCCCTGCATCCCCCTTTTGTTGCCTGGCAAATACTTGCATGCATAAATCTCCATTCCCTAATGATACATAATGGAGCAGTCATAGTGAATGGAAAAAAAATATATTATTTTAATCATTCACCATAGAAAAACAGTAATATACTCAGACGTTCTCCAGTATGTGCTCAACACTAGTATTTTCTGCACCTAATTAACCCATTTCTATTTCCTTCTCTAGTCTGCTTTGACTGATAGTTCACATTCATATTTGATGCTAAGAATTGTTTAAGAAGTATCTTTTTGGAAGCAAGGCTTCCAAGCAAGCTTTTCTTTAGCTACAGTCCTTCTAGCAGCACGTATATTCTCAGCCAGCAGGACAAGCGTTCTGCATCATTCTTTGCATGAAGGATTTTCTGAAGCTAACTCCCTGATGACTCACTATCCTATACTTCAAGTCTACTTCTTGTGAATTCCACTGCAAGCGTGTAATTTCTCCTCTTTTGGATCTAATCCCAAAAATGCACTTCAGAAGTCTCACTGGGATCCCTTATATTCAAATATTTACCTGTTTTCACTGATGCTTACAGGGTTGGTAACTGTATTCCCTGTGGCAAAGCTCATCCATTCTGTCCTACATGTTTGTTTAAAGGACAAAGTCAACATTAGTAAGATCCTCACTTTTAAAGAACGTTTGCTGTTTGCTAGGACAGTGAACTAGTGACACTGTAATAGTAAACATCACATTTAAAATTCTCTTTTCTCTTTATTTGTACTCATGCTAGACAGATAAATTAGCCTGATTAGTTTCGCTGGTTAATACAAGTTTATGAGGGATTTCACTTTCATGTTCCTGCATCCAGTATTGTGTATGGGTTTCCAAAAAGGTACAAAACCCAGCTAAATGTTGCAAAATACTATTCTTTTTTAAATGCAATATTTGCTTTTACAAAATGTTTGAAATGGAATACTTGAAAATAATGCTAAATCACAAAAGATGGAAATATTCAAACTACTGTTCATTTTATCTTCTTTATGTAGTGCTCAAACTGGACTTTTATTAGCAAAGATTATTAGATTTGTCAAAATAAGATAGCTTCATTTCTGAAGGAAAGGATCCATTAACTTTAAATTCAGTTCTTTGGTACTGAAACAAGTGGGTTTTAACGTCAGAATTATTGTATGGTTTTAGGATGATATGTTGAAGAATCCTCTCTCCTGTGGGATATGTTTTTCTAGATAATGTAATTATATCATCTTGTGGGCATCGAATGCTGAGCAAGGTCTCAAAATTCCTGCTATGTTTGCTCAGCATAATTCCTAATATGGAGTTATTTGGTGGAATTCTAATTAATACAATATTTTAATTCTGGCTTGTCATTGTTCTTCAAGCCCCTTCTTATTTTCTAGGTGAATGTAGACAGAAGAGTTCACCTGCTGTTTTCAGCTTTTCTTAAAATTCACATTCTTTTTTCTTTTTAGCTTTGTGTTTTTGCCTGTGATCCCTTGCAGAAAACTAGTGCTTCATCTTGCTTCTAGCTATTAATACTGGTTCTATGAACCTTTTAATGTCATCATCATTACCATAGGTTCTTTGCACATCACTTAAGCCTGGACTGCCTTGAAGATTCTTTTTCCAAGAATGCACACATCACTGGGTAATATGTACTTAGTGGTTTTTGAAATCTTAACAAGAGAGAAATTTGATTCAGCAGCAATTACTTTCCTTATTATTAGGTCACTAAATTCTGTTCTCTGTTTGCTTTTGGCCCATTGGTAGCAGTTTCATTTCTATAATTTTAGCCCTCTGAGTCCTCCAAAAGAAAGAGAAGTCTCTCCTCTTTGATAGTCACTTAAAAGAGTTAGCAGGATTAAAATGTTTCTTCATGATTAGTGAATTTTCTATTCTATATCTCTCATGTCTGGAAGTAGAGCATTATTTTTATCAAGTTTTCTTCATTTAGCTTTGGAAACCCTCAATTCCACATCTAGCTTCCAATAAAACAGGTGGATTTCACTATTCTATTGCAGCCTGTCTGGATATTTAACTGAATTCTGTGCATTTCAACTAAATTCCAAAGAATATCTGGAAAATAGAATAGATCTTGGCTGCTCTGGGCATCATCAGTGCGAGTAGACTGAAGACCTCATGATATGTAAGCGTTTGAAGAGGTTAAGAATAGAAAGAAACCAGAAGAATCCTAAGTAGCTGGCAAGCCCAAATAACCATGACAAAGCTGGGGCAGCAGTTCACACTAATTGCATCATTCATGCATTTTCCATCTACAGTATTTATCATTTAATATATTTTCAGCAGAGTCCACACACAATTGCCTGTTACTTCCTGTTGAAAGCACAGGGGCAAGCAATAGCATCTTCGTTGTTATTGTGCAGTAACTGTGGCAATTACCCACTTTTTAATTATAACTGTTGTGACTTGTTTCACTGTACTATCTAATCCGTGCTCACAATGCATTTTAACTCCTTAGTGTTCCCCTACCATTAAATAGGAGTAATGACACGGTGACAAACATTAAATGGCCTCTTTGTTAAATCTGATAATTGTTCCCTTTGAATCCTAATTGCTTTATTCCTAAGTAATGCTAAGCACCTGGATATTGATGATTTAAACGTCATTCTTGTTCACTCCATTAGCACTTCCTAGTAGCTAATACCCATCTAACCTCCATTACAGAGCCTGCATTTATTGTTCTCTTGTCCGTGCGCTGGTAGGCTGTTCCTGACATCGCTTCACTTTTACAGTTCTGTGTGCATCACGCGCTTTGTGTGCTCTTATCTCTGGCAAACTTAGTTGCCTGAAAAAATGAAAATGGGTGTAATGTACGGCCTCTTACAGTTAGTTGCCTTTTCTACCTTGTGCCATCATTTAATTTTCTGACTAACTATACATCTCACAGAAGTTGCTTTTTAATAGACTGTTACGAGCCACTGCACTATATCTGGTACTTGAAACAGAGAAAAGATTTCTTCCATTAAGTTATAAGGCATACTTCTTGTGT